>NW_021822787.1:0-10860 GCF_901001165.1 Salmo trutta | reverse complement strand
GAATAACTGAAGGAAAACAGTTGAGGAAGTCAACCACTGAGTATGATCTCCATTTAAATACATGCACAGGTCAAATACGTTCAAGTACCTAAAATACTTGAAAGTATTTGAAGTGTGCTTGAATTACCTTGGAGTTTGTATTATACCAGTCTAAGTGAATCATAATAAATCAAGTGCAGCTCAAGTGTATTTGAACCAGGTCCAATTAGATAATCCTCGGTTCATTTTTAACAGTTGTGACACCCCCCTTTTCCTGCAGTCAAATGACCTAGTGGCATCATTGCTGGAATGTTACTCATCTTTTTCATAATGAATAAACATTTTTTTTTTTTTTTAAGTGTTTCTATGTGAAACGGTTTAGTTATATTTCAGTGTTCTGTGATGTATACAGTATAAAGTGTAATATTGGGATACAAACACAAAATTTTATAATTTTCAACTCTATATCTGACATGGTACAGATGTCTGTTGTTTAAGTCCATAACCATGTGTGTGAGGTGTAAACTTTTGTTTCAAAGTAGATTTGTTTACGACAACAAAGAATCACTCTGTGTGACCCTGATTTAGCCCACTGCAGTATTAATCAAATGAGATGAAAGGCTTCAGTGATTCATTGAGTAGTCAGCAACAGAGAACCTACAGACTGTGATTCATTGAGTAGTCAGCAACAGAGAACCTACAGACTGTGATTCATTGAGGAGTCAGCAACAGAGAACCTACAGACTGTGATTCATTGAGGAGTCAGCAACAGAGAACCTACAGACTGTGATTCATTGAGGAGTCAGCAACAGAGGACCTACAGACTGTGATTCATTGAGGAGTCAGCAACAGAGAACCTACAGACTGTGATTCAATTGAGGAGTCAGCACAGAGACCTACAGACTGTGATTCATTGAGGAGTCAGCAACAGAGAACCTACAGACTGTGATTCATTGAGGAGCCAGCAACAGAGAACCTACAGACTGTGATTCATTGAGGAGTCAGCAACAGAGAACCTACAGACTGTGATTCATTGAGGAGTCAGCAACAGAGAACCTACAGACTGTGATTCATTGAGGAGTCAGCAACAGAGAACCTATAGACTGTGATTCATTGAGGAGTCAGCAACAGAGAACCTACAGACTGTGATTCATTGAGGAGTCAGCAACAGAGAACCTACTACAGACTGTGATTCATTGAGGAGTCAGCAACAGAGAACCTACTACAGACTGTGATTCATTGAGGAGTCAGAAACAGAGAACCTACAGACTGTGATTCATTGAGGAGTCAGCAACAGAGAACCTACAGACTGTGATTCATTGAGGAGCCAGCAACAGAGAACCTACAGACTGTGATTCATTGAGGAGTCAGCAACAGAGAACCTACAGACTGTGATTCATTGAGGAGTCAGCAACAGAGAACCTATAGACTGTGATTCATTGAGGAGTCAGCAACAGAGAACCTACAGACTGTGATTCATTGAGGAGTCAGCAACAGAGAACCTACTACAGACTGTGATTCATTGAGGAGTCAGCAACAGAGAACCTACAGACTGATTCATTGAGGAGTCAGCAACAGAGGACCTATAGACTGTGATTCATTGAGGAGTCAGCAACAGAGAACCTACAGACTGTGATTCATTGAGGAGTCAGCAACAGAGAACCTATAGACTGTGAATCATTGAGGAGTCAGCAACAGAGAACCTACAGACTGTGATTCATTGAGGAGTCAGCACTCAGAGAACCTACAGACTGTGATTCATTGAGGAGTCAGCACTCAGAGAACCTACAGACTGTGATTCATTGAGGAGTCAGCAACAGAGAACCTACAGACTGTGATTCATTGAGGAGTCAGCAACAGAGAACCTACAGACTGTGATTCATTGAGGAGTCAGCAACAGAGAACCTACTACAGACTGTGATTCATTGAGGAGTCAGCAACAGAGAACCTACAGACTGTGATTCATTGAGGAGTCAGCAACAGAGAACCTACAGACTGTGATTCATTGAGGAGTCAGCAACAGAGGACCTACAGACTGTGATTCATTGAGTAGTCAGCAACAGAGAACCTACAGACTGTGATTCATTGAGGAGTCAGCAACAGAGAACCTACAGACTGTGATTCATTGAGGAGTCAGCACTCAGAGAACCTACAGACTGTGATTCATTGAGGAGTCAGCAACAGAGAACCTACAGACTGTGATTCATTGAGGAGTCAGCAACAGAGAACCTACAGACTGTGATTCATTGAGGAGTCAGCACAGAGAACCTACAGACTGTGATTCATTGAGTAGTCAGCAACAGAGAACCTACAGACTGTGATTCATTGAGGAGTCAGCAACAGAGAACCTACTACAGACTGTGATTCATTGAGGAGTCAGCAACAGAGAACCTACAGACTGTGATTCATTGAGGAGTCAGCAACAGAGAACCTACAGACTGTGATTCATTGAGGAGTCAGCAACAGAGGACCTACAGACTGTGATTCATTGAGTAGTCAGCAACAGAGAACCTACAGACTGTGATTCATTGGAGGAGTCAGCAACAGAGAACCTACAGACTGTGATTCATTGAGGAGTCAGCACTCAGAGAACCTACAGACTGTGATTCATTGAGGAGTCAGCAACAGAGAACCTACAGACTGTGATTCATTGAGGAGTCAGCAACAGAGAACCTACAGACTGTGATTCATTGAGGAGTCAGCAACAGAGAACCTACAGACTGTGATTCATTGAGTAGTCAGCAACAGAGAACCTACAGACTGTGATTCATTGAGGAGTCAGCAACAGAGGACCTACAGACTGTGATTCATTGAGGAGTCAGCAACAGAGAACCTACAGACTGTGATTCATTGAGGAGTCAGCACTCAGAGAACCTACAGACTGTGATTCATTGAGGAGTCAGCAACAGAGAACCTACAGACTGTGATTCATTGAGGAGTCAGCAACAGAGAACCTACAGACTGTGATTCATTGAGGAGTCAGCAACAGAGAACCTACAGACTGTGATTCATTGAGTAGTCAGCAACAGAGAACCTACAGACTGTGATTCATTGAGGAGTCAGCAACAGAGGACCTACAGACTGTGATTCATTGAGGAGTCAGCAACAGAGAACCTACAGACTGTGATTCATTGAGTAGTCAGCAACAGAGAACCTACAGACTGTGATTCATTGAGGAGTCAGCAACAGAAAACCTACAGACTGTGATTCATTGAGGAGTCAGCAACAGAGAACCTACAGACTGTGATTCATTGAGGAGTCAGCAACAGAGAACCTACAGACTGTGATTCATTGAGTAGTCAGCAACAGAGAACCTACAGACTGTGATTCATTGAGGAGTCAGCAACAGAGAACCTACAGACTGTGATTCATTGAGGAGTCAGCAACAGAGAACCTACAGACTGTGATTCATTGAGTAGTCAGCAACAGAGAACCTACAGACTGTGATTCATTGAGGAGTCAGCAACAGAGGACCTACAGACTGTGATTCATTGAGTAGTCAGCAACAGAGAACCTACAGACTGTGATTCATTGAGTAGTCAGCAACAGAGAACCTACAGACTGTGATTCATTGAGGAGTCAGCAACAGAGGACCTACAGACTGTGATTCATTGAGGAGTCAGCAACAGAGAACCTACAGACTGTGATTCATTGAGTAGTCAGCAACAGAGAACCTACAGACTGTGATTCATTGAGGAGTCAGCAACAGAAAACCTACAGACTGTGATTCATTGAGGAGTCAGCAACAGAGAACCTACAGACTGTGATTCATTGAGTATGTATTCAGGAGCAGAAACATTATTGGGCTGGAATGAGTCAGAGTCATACTGAGCATCATCTCACTTTACTTCCATTACTTCCTAGGTGTGCGTGTGTGAGTGTGAGTGTGTGTGTGTGTGTGTGTGTGTGTGTGTGTGTGTGTGTGTGTGTGTGTGTGTGTGTGTGTGTGTGTGTTGTGTGTGTGTGTGAGTGTGAGTGTGTGAGTGTGTGTGCGTGTGTCTTGATGAAAAGGGTTTAGAAGTAGGAAACTCTATAGGAAACTCTATAGGAAACTCTATGGGAAACCCTATAGGAAACTCTATAGGAAACTCTATGGGAAACGCTATAGGAAACTCTATAGGAAACTCTATAGGAAACTCTATAGGAAACTCTATGAGAAACCCTATAGGAAACTCTATGGGAAACCCTATAGGAAACTCTATAGGAAACTCTATGGGAAACGCTATAGGAAACTCTATAGGAAACTCTATAGGAAACTCTATAGGAAACTCTATGAGAAACTCTATAGGAAACCCTTTGGGAAACTCTATAGGAAACCCTATGGGAAACTCTATAGGAAACCCTATGGGAAACTCTATGAGAAACCCTATGGGAAACTCTATAGAAAACCCTATGGGAAACTCTATAGGAAACCCTGTGGGAAACTCTATAGGAAACTCTATGGGAAACTCTATAGGAAACTCTATAGGAAACTCTATGGGAAACTCTATAGGAAACTCTATAGGAAACTCTATAGGAAACTCTATAGGAAACCCTTTGGGAAACTCTATAGGAAACCCTATGGGAAACTCTATAGGAAACCCTATGGGAAACTCTATAGGAAACCCTATGGGAAACTCTATAGGAAACCCTGTGGGAAACTCTATAGGAAACTCTATGGGAAACTCTATAGGAAACTCTATAGGAAACTCTATGGGAAACTCTATAGGAAACCCTATGGGAAACTCTATAGGACACTCTATAGGAAACCCTATGGGAAACTCTATAGGAAACCCTACTGGAAACACTATAGGACACTTAAAGGAAACTCTCTAGGACACTCTATGGGAAGACTGTATGTGTAACATATTAATCAGTCTATTAGACAGACTGTATGTGTAACATATGAATCAGTCTATTAGACAGACTGTATGGGTAACATATTAATCAGTCTATTAGACAGACTGTATGGCTAACATATTAATCAGTCTATTAGACTGTATGGGTAACATATTAATCCGTCTATTAGACAGACTGTATGGGTAACATATTAATCAGTCTATTAGACAGACTGTATGGGTAACATATTAATCAGTCTATTAGACAGACTGTATGGGTAACATATTAATCAGTCTATTAGACAGACTGTATGGGTAACATATTAATCAGTCTATTAGACAGACTGTATGGGTAACATATTAATCAGTCTATTAGACAGACTGTATGTGTAACATATTAATCAGTCTATTAGACAGACTGTATGTGTAACATATTAATCAGTCTATTAGACAGACTGTATGGGTAACATATTAATCAGTCTATTAGACAGACTGTATGGCTAACATATTAATCAGTCTATTAGACTGTATGGGTAACATATTAATCAGTCTATTAGACAGACTGTATGGGTAACATATAATCAGTCTATTAGACAGGACTGTATGGGTAAACATATTAATCAGTCTATTAGACAGACTGTATGGGTAACATATTAATCATCTATTAGACAGACTGTATGGGTAACATATTAATCAGTCTATTAGACAGACTGTATGGGTAACATATTAATCCGTCTATTAGACTGTATGGGTAAATATTAATCCGTCATTAGACAGACTGTATGGGTAACATATTAATCAGTCTATTAGAAGACTGTATGGGTAACATATAATCAGTCTATTAGACAGACTGTATGGGTAACATATTAATCAGTATATTAGACAGACTGTATGGGTAACATATTAATCAGTCTATTAGACAGACTGTATGGGTAACATATTAATCAGTCTATTAGACAGGACTGTATGGGTACATCTTAATCAGTCTATTAGACAGACTGTATGGGTAACATATTAATCAGTCTATTAGACAGACTGTATGGGTAACATATTAATCAGTCTATTAGACAGACTGTATGGGTAACATATTAATCAGTCTATAGACAGACTGTATGGGTAACATATTGATCGTCTATTAGACAGACTGTATGGCTAACATATTAATCAGTCTATTAGACTGTATGGGGTAACATATTAATCAGTCTATTAGACAGACTGTATGGGTAACATATTAATCAGTCTATTAGACAGACTGTATGGGTAACATATTAATCAGTCTATTAGACAGACTGTATGGGTAACATATTAATCAGTCTATTTGACAGACTGTATGGGTAACATATTAATCAGTCTATTAGACAGACTGTATGGGTAACATATTAATCAGTCTATTAGACTGTATGGGTAACATATTAATCCGTCTATTAGACAGACTGTATGGGTAACATATTAATCAGTCTATTAGACAGACTGTATGGGTAACATATTAATCAGTCTATTAGACAGACTGTATGGGTAACATATTAATCAGTCTATTAGACAGACTGTATGGGTAACATATTAATCAGTCTATTAGACAGACTGTATGGGTAACATATTAATCAGTCTATTAGACAGACTGTATGGGTAACATATTAATCAGTCTATTAGACAGACTGTATGGGTAACATATTAATCAGTCTATTAGACAGACTGTATGGGTAACATATTAATCAGTCTATTAGACAGACTGTATGGGTAACATATTTATCAGCATCCTACACAGAGTTGGAAATAATAAATAAATATATTATATATAAATTGGAAATCTGGAAGGAATGGAAGAATTTATCTCGGAGTCAATTTGACTGAAATCATAATGATACATGGAATACACTGTTACTATAGAGATCCCTCAAATTATGGAATACACTGTTACTATAGAGACCCCTCAAATTATGGAATACTCTGTTACTATAGAGATCCCTCAAATTATGGAATACACTGTTACTATAGAGATCCCTCAAATTATGGAATACACTGTTACTATAGAGACCCCTCAAATTATGGAATACTCTGTTACTATAGAGATCCCTCAAATTATGGAATACACTGTTACTATAGAGATCCCTGAAATTATGAAATACACTGTTACTATAGAGATCCCTACAATTATGGAATACACTGTTACTATAGAGATCCCTGAAATTATGGAATACACTGTTACTATAGAGATCCCTCAAATTATGGAATACTCTGTTACTATAGAGATCCCTGAAATTATGGAATACACTGTTACTATAGAGATCCCTACAATTCATATCTGGACATCGAAGCCAGTTCCAGTTTTTATTTAATTTAATTATTTCCCTCTAATCAGGGATTGATGCAATGAATTATCAAGTAGAACAGAAAACCAGCCTTAATGTTTCTGGACTCCAGTAGAATAGAAAACCAGCCTTAATGTTGCTGGACCCCAGGAAGAGTAGCTGCTGCATTAGCAGGAACTACTGGGGATCCTTAATTTAACCCACCACAGCTCACAGTCTGCTTATTCTATAAATAATATAATTATTAATCTAAACATTTTATAGATGTTGTTGTCCAGGTAAGAAGCCTCCAGGTGTTACAGTGAGATGTTGTTTTCCAGGTAAGGAGCCTCCAGGTGTTACAGTGAGATGTTGTTTTCCAGGTAAGAAGCCTCCAGGTGTTACAGTGAGATGTTGTTTTCCAGGTAAGAAGCCTCCAGGTGTTACAGTGAGATGTTGTTTTCCAGGTAAGAAGCCCCCAGGTGTTACAGTCAGATGTTGACGGATGATCAGTTTGATGGAACAGGACTCAGAGAGAAGCCCTGCCAATTGGACTGTGTGTGTGTGTGTGTGTGTGGTGTGTGTGTGTGTGTGTGTGTGTGTGTGTGTGTGTGTGTGTGTGTGTGTGTGTGTGTGTGTGTGTGTGTGTGTGTGTGTGTGTGTGTGTGTAAATATTAATGCTGAGTGGTGTAAAACATAGTAGCATACCCACACCACAGTCTGCAGTACACATCTGATGAACACAGAGTTGGACCTCAGATCTTGGCTAAGCCCCACTGCTCACAGCCTGACTGCTAGCATGGAGAAAGTAACAAAGTAAGCATTTCACAGTGCTGTTTATACCTGCTATAAACTGTGTACGTGATGAATAAACTAATGTAGTGGGGTAAGCATCTACCGTAGACCACACTGATACAGATATCTACTGTAAACCACACTGATACAGACATCTACTGTAAACCACACAGATACAGACATCTACTGTAAACCACACAGATACAGACATCTACTGTAAACCACACTGATATAGACATCTACTGTAAACCACACAGATACAGACATCTACTGTAAACCACACAGATACAGACATCTACTGTAAACCACACAGATACAGACATCTACTGTAAACCACACTGATACAGACATCTACCGTAGACCACACTGATACAGACATCTACTGTAAACCACACAGATACAGACATCTACTGTAAACCACACTGATATAGACATCTACTGTAAACCACACAGATACAGACATCTACTGTAAACCACACAGATACTGACATCTACTGTAAACCACACTGATACAGACATCTACTGTAAACCACACTGATACAGACATCTACTATAAACCACACTGATACAGACATCTACTGTAAACCACACTGATACAGACATCTACTATAAACCACACAGATACAGACATCTACTGTAAACCACACTGATACAGACATCTACTGTAAACCACACTGATACAGACATCTACTGTAAACCACACTGATACAGACATCTACCGTAAACCACACTGATACAGACATCTACCGTAGACCACACTGATACAGACATCTACTGTAAACCACACAGATACAGACATCTACTGTAAACCACACTGATACAGACATCTACTGTAAACCACACAGATACAGACATCTACTGTAAACCACACAGATACAGACATCTACTGTAAACCACACTGATACATACATCTACTGTAAACCACACTGATACATACATCTACTGTGAACCACACTGATACAGACATCTACCGTAGACCACACTGATACAGACATCTACCGTAGACCACACTGATACAGACATCTACTGTAAACCACACAGATACAGACATCTACTGTAAACCACACTGATACAGACATCTACTGTAAACCACACAGATACAGACATCTACTGTAAACCACACAGATACAGACATCTACTGTAAACCACACTGATACAGACATCTACTATAAACCACACAGATACAGACATCTACTATAAACCACACAGATACAGACATCTACTGTAAACCACACTGATACAGACATCTACTATAAACCACACTGATACAGACATCTACTGTAAACCACACTGATACAGACATCTACTGTAAACCACACTGATACAGACATCTACTGTAAACCACACTGATACAGACATCTACTATAAACCACACAGATACAGACATCTACTATAAACCACACAGATACAGACATCTACTGTAAACCACACTGATACAGACATCTACTATAAACCACACTGATACAGACATCTACTGTAAACCACACTGATACAGACATCTACTGTAAACCACACTGATACAGACATCTACTGTAAACCACACAGATACAGACATCTACTGTAAACCACACTGATACAGACATCTACTGTAAACCACACTGATACAGACATCTACACTGGCAAACCTTTTCTCTTTTGGATTAAAATAGTGTCCTTAAATCTCTCTCTCTCTCCAGCCATTATTTCATTATTTTAAAGTACTGAAGGTTTTGTGGTCTGTCTCTCCTTCCAGATGTTATTGAAGAGAAAGAGAGAGAGAGAGAGAGAGAGAGAGAGAGAGAGAGAGAGAGAGAGAGAGAGAGAACGAGAGAGAGAGGCAGAGACAGAGAGAGGAGACAGAGAGAGAGAGAGAGAGAAAGAGAGAGAGAGAGAGAGAACAGATAGAGAGGAAAGGAGAGACTAGGATGGATGTGTGGTTCCTCAACAGAGAGACTAGGATGGATGTGTGGTTCCTCATCAGAGAGACTAGGATGGATGTGTGGTTCCTCATCAGAGAGACTAGGATGGATGTGTGGGTTCCTCATCAGAGAGACTAGGATGGATGTGTGGTTCCTCATCAGAGAGACTAGGATGGATGCGTGGTTCCTCATCAGTATACCCAACTCAGTGAGGCCAGAAACCAGCCCCCCCCCCAGCTCAGTGAGGCCAGACACCAGCCCCCCCAGCTCAGTGAGGCCAGACACCAGCCCCCCCAGCTCAGTGAGGCCAGACACCAGCCCCTCCAGCTCAGTGAGGCCAGACACCAGCCCCTCCAGCTCAGTGAGGCCAGGCACTAGCCCCTCCAGCTCAGTGAGGCCAGACACCAGCCCCTCCAGCTCAGTGAGGCCAGACACCAGTCCCCCAGCTCAGTGAGGCCAGACACCAGCCCCCCAGCTCAGTGAGGCCAGACACCAGCCCCCCCAGCTCAGTGAGGCCAGACACCAGCCCCCCCCAGCTCAGTGAGGCCAACACCCAGACGCCCCACAGCTCAGTGATGGCCAGACACCCAGCCCCTCCAGCTCAGTGAGTGCCCAGACACCAGCCCCCTCCAGCTCAGTGAGAACCAGACACCAAGCAGCCCCCCCTCCAGCTCAGTGAGGCAGACACCAGCCCCCAGCTCAGTGAGGCCAGACACCAGCCCCCCCAGCTCCGTGAGCCCGAAGACACCAGCACCCTCCAGCTCAGTGATGCCAGACCCCAGCCCCTCCAGCTCAGTGAGGGCCAGACACCAGCCCCTCCAGCCTCAGTTGAGGCCAGACACCAGCCCCTCTCCAGCTCAGTGAGGCCGACCCCAGCCCCCCAAGGCTACAGTCCTATTAACCAGTTGGTGTAAAGTACTTAAGGGAACAATACTTGAAAGTACTACTCAGTAGTTTTTCGGTGGTATCTGTACTTTACTAAAATTACATTTTTGAACAGCTTTTACTTTAAACTTCAATAAATTCCTAAAGAAAAATAAGTACTTTTATACTCCATACATTTTCACCCTGACACCCAAATGT
>NW_021822786.1:42306-151585 GCF_901001165.1 Salmo trutta | reverse complement strand
ATCGTTCTACATCGTGGAGCTCCGCCCCATAGGGGAGCTCTGCTCCTAGTGGTTAAGGCGGAGCGAAACGCTCCCAAAATGTACTCCCTGCCGAGCCAAACACTTTCCACTTAAGAAAAGGTCAGCTCAGCAATGGCTGCGACCAATTCCCACAGTACTGTAACTTACTGTGAACCACAGTAAGTTACAATGTGCTGCGTCCTTGATCTAATCCGCTCACTCAGTCTAAAGGCAAAGCCAATGACTAATGACCAGATCATAGAATATGAGTCATACTTACTGTACCACAGATAGATGAACTCAACTCTATTGATATTCAGATTGGTCTAATAGTACTGTAATATCAATTACAACACTATATCCCTAATCCCTTTTGCCCAACACAGTCAACCTGGTGGGCAAATTATAATACATGACTCAACTGTGCCATTCAGCCAGGAGTCATGTCCTACAGTCCTTCTAATAAAAAGGGAAAAAACGGACCTGATGGAAACCCTGTCCATTAGTCCTGTGTTTTTCCGCCTTATTTCTAGCCTTCACTTCAGCAAAGCTGAGTACAGGCTGAAACAATTTAGAAGACATGTTCACTGCTTTCTCAGTGTAACTCACCACACTCAATCCATAGGCAGAGCCAATGATTCGTGGGCAGACGATATATTTTAGGCCAACTATCCTGCTTTCGCAGATGTATGATGCCTCAATATTCCTTCGACTTTAGTGACCGGTCTAATAGTCAAGTAACACTAGGTTACAGTACTATTTCCCAGCACAATGACACCCTGGTGGCAGTCTAAACATTCCCTGTTGTATTGACAATGTCAAACACAGGCTATGTTACACGTGTCTCTCACGTGTCTGTCAAAAAAGAGCGGACCTAATGGGAACCCGGCCCATTAGTCCTGCAACCTTTCTTAACTCAAGTTCTGTCCTCAACTACGCTGAGTACAGAACGAGCTAAAGAATTGGACGACATGTCCAATAGGTAGAATCGGATAAAAGGAGACGGTGACGACCACGACGCCGCTGCACAAATATCCTCTACCCCAATTCCTCTGAAAAGTGCCGTAGACGCCGCTACTCCACGAGTGGAGTGGGCTCTTACGCCATGAGGCATTGGTCGGCCCGCCGCCTCATAAGCCGTCTCAATGCCTTCGCAAAGCCAATGAGACAGCCGCTGTTTTGAAAGTGGTCTACCCAGTGCGTTAGCACCGTGACACACAAACAACTGAGGTGATGACCTAATCATCGCCGTGCGCTGCACGTAGCACGCTAAGGCGCGCACCGGGCACAGGCGATGAAGTCTCTCCTCTCTCCGCTCCTCATGAGGAGGGGGGGAGAAAGCCCATAGCTCAACAGTCTGTGACCTGTATGAGTTCTTAATAACCTTCGGCGTAAATGCCGGGTTAGGACGTAACACCGCTCTGCTCAAGTCGCCATTTATGGCAAGGCAGTCGGGTCTCGTCGAAAGAGCACACAAATCACTGACACGCTTGGCTGTAGTCAAGGCAAGCAACAGTGCCGTCTTCAGAGACAACATCTTGAGGGGAATTTGATTCAGTGGTTCGAACGGCGTCTCACAGAGCGCCTCGAGTACCAACGTTAAATCCCACTGTGGTAGCGTGGCTCTAGCCACTGGCCTAAGCCGCCGCGTCCCCAATAGAAACCGTTTCACTAAAGGATGACTGAACACAGTGTCTCTGCCAAACCCCTCATGACAAGCTGAAATCGCTGCCGCGAACACCTTAATGGTGGCGGGTGAGCGCTGCTTGTCAAACATGAACTGTAGGAAAGAGAGCACACTCTCAACCTGACAGCACACGGGGTCCACATTCTCTGTGACGCACCATTGTGAAAACACGTTCCATCTACTGGCATAAGTCCTGTATGTGGAACTGGCACGTGAGCCCTGTATGGTTCTGATTACCGAATCAGATAACCCACGGCGCTCTAACCTGTCCCTCTCAGGAGCCAGACCTTCAGTGGCTGGCCGATCAGAGGCCATTGCTCTATCATGCCTGCCGCCTGAGATATCGCGTCCTGTCGACGTGGAATTGGCCATGATGGCGCAATCAACATTTGAATCATCTCCGCGTACCACGGAGCCCCTGGGCGGTCGGGGGCTATCAATATGATTGACAGCCCTCCTGTTCTCACACGGGTTAGCAGTGGGAGAATGCAGGACAGCGGTGGAAATGCGTACAGGAGAACCTCTGGCCACTGGTGCGCAAAAGCGTCTATCCCTAGTGGCGGTTCGTCCTGGGCTCGTAGAGAAAACCATAGGGGACATTGCGCGTTCACACGTGATGCGAACAGGTCCACCTCGGCTCTCCCGAACCATTCCCATATTTGGAGAACAATCTCGGGGTGCAGTCGCCACTCGTCGTCTCGAGGACCCCCTCGAGACATGAGGTCTGCGCCGATATTCTGACAGCCTGGGATGTGTGCTGCTGTCAACGAGCGAAGGTGCTCGTGAGCCCACAGCCACAATTCCTCCGCCAATCGGTGGAGTGCAGGAGACCTGACTCCCCCTTGGCGATTTATGTAGGCTACTGTCGTTCTGTTGTCTGACCAGATCAGCACGTCACGCCCCCGTAGGGTGGACACGAAGTGGGTCAGAACCAGTAGAACCGTTTCCAATTCCAGGTCCAATTCCAGGAGGTTGATGTGACGTCCCGATTGGGACCACACACCCCCGACTGCCCGAGCCTGACATGTCCCTCCCCATCCAGTCAGACAAGCATCTGTGTACACTGGGATGTAGGATGACACTCTGTCTATTGTGACCCCTTGTGTCATTACGCACGGGTCTCTCCAATAGTTCAGATCCGCTCTGAGCGAGAGGGGAACTGTCACCAACCGACGACTGTGCCTCACTGGGTCCAGTCGTAGTTGAGCAAACCATCGCTGTGTTTTGCGCATGTGCAAAAGTCCCAGCGGAACCACGGAGTGGGCAGACGACATGAGACCCAAAAGTGTCATGACGGAATGCGCCGTCACCATGTGATTCGGATAAAACTTTCTCAGGGCTAGCAACAGGGCAGCCCGTCGAGGATCCGAAATTCGCGCCCTCATAGTCACAGTGTCTACCTGTAACCCCAGATAGACAATCTGCTGACTGGGCCAAGGCGCACTCTTTTTCCAATTCACCGCGAACCCCAGACGCGTGAAGTGAATCACTGTCTGTGTCGTGTGTGTAATCGCCAGCTCTGCTGACGGGGCCAAGACCAGCAGGTCGTCTAGGTAGGCTAATAGCCTTATCCCCTGACGGCGCAGCGGCTCCAATGCCGCCTCTACACATTTGGAAAACGTGCGAGGTGCCAGAGCGTACCCGAATGGCATTCTCGCATACTCGTACGCCACCCCTTGAAAGGCGAAACGCAGAAATTTCCTGTGACGCGGAAGTACCGGCACATGAAAATATGCGTCCTTTAGATCTATGCTCACACAAAAGCCTCTGTTGTGAATACATTCCAGTAGGCGTTTTGTCGTGAGCATTCGGAAGGGCCGTTTGGCTACGCTCTCGTTGAGAGTGCGTAAATCCAATATCGGCCTCATTCCCCCCGTCTTTTTTGGCATTAGGAAATAGGGCGAGTATAGCCCGCTGTTCCTTTGCTCCTGGGGAACTACTGTGACCGCCTCCTTCGCCAAAAGTTCCGTAATCTCTTTCACAAGAGCGGCTACTTTCTCTGGCGGCTTCAACACCGTCTCCACCACACCCGAGAACGGGGGTGGGGTTCGATGGAATTGAATGGCATAACCCTTCTCCAGCGTCCGGCTTAGCCAGGAGGAGAGGGTGCAGCTTCGCTGCCACTCCCAATAATGCTCTGAGAGCGGGAGAGCGCGAAGCTGTGGTACAGACAGTAGGAAGGACCTGTATTCCTCTATGGCCCAAGCCGCCCAAGTGGTGGGACAGCCCAAGGTGGGCCCCCTACGAAAGGGGGAGGGAACACTAGCGCGTTCTGTGAGAATCGGGGGGCCGACACTTCGGTTATACACGTAACCTTGTGGTTCCAGCCCTCCGTGAACTCAGCACGGGTCTGCGCTACACTAATTGAGGCGCCGGCCTGAATTAGTGCGCCGTCTCCCAAAAGCGATTGCTTCATCGGCCCACTAAGGGGCTGTGTATGCATGCTGCTATTAAAACCCCTATCTACTTCACTCCTCAGAGTGTGTAGTGATGGGTTTTTATGAGGTATAGCACGACGGCTCATTACGAGCGTCCGTCTTGCTTTCCTCTTGTCATTCCCACTCACAACGTTCCTCTGTGTGCGTTCAGCTCCGCTGCTGCACACAGAGTGGTGAGAGGAAGAGCGAGAGATAGAGAGAGAAGGAATCTGAGCGGTCTCTGTTTTGTTATGGAAAAGAGGTTCTCTTGTGACAAAGTCAAATGGAACACATTCTTTATTGAACACAGACACAATGACTCCTCCATCCCTTTGCAGGGGTGGGGGATGAACAGTGGGCGCCCTCACAAGAAGTGCAGCGCTCTCTCCCGTCCTCTCCCCCTCGTCCCGTCATGGCCGTCGTCTCTTCTGACTGCCTCTCGGCTGCCAGGGCGACGAAATGAACGGGGTCTCTCTCGCCGGTTTCACCGCCGCCTTCTCTGGTGCCGCCGAAGGGGCTGGGCCCGCTCTCGGCACTCCAGGTGCAGCTGCTCGACGGGCTCTCCGTCTGGCCGTAGACCCTGGTCTACTGGCGACGGTGTAGCGATGGGGATCTTTTGTAGCTGTCTTCGACCCTCCTGCCAAAGGCAGGTGTCTAGCCAGCTGCTTTCTCTCCTCCTCAAGCTTCCCAAAACGCGCCGTCGCATCTGTGACGGCGGCTCCAAAAAGGCCGCTGTCAGAGATGGGGGTGTTTAATAGGGCGGCTTTGTCGGTCTCCTTCATAGCTGTCAAAGACAACCAGAGGTGTCGTTCCAGGACCACCAAAGTGGCCTTGGATCTCCCCGCACATACAGCCGATGCCTGTGTGAGATGAAGAATGGCGCCGGAAATCTTCGACGCTTCCTCCATCTCCTCTCCCGACAGCCCCTCTCTACCCGTGGTGAGACGGGAGAGAGAGGCTGCTAAGAGGGCAATATTATTTGCTGCTGCTACAGCCTGTGTACTTAGAGCAAAGGCCTTCTCAGCCAGCTGCGCTGTGAGGCGGTCCTTGGTCGTAGGTAATGTGGGTCTCTTGGCAGACGGCCAAGAGCTTGAACCTGGCACGAGGTAAGCCGCTAGTGCTGCCTCGAGCCTAGGGATCTCTTGGAGTCGTTCTCCCTCTACCTTGGTGAATGGAATATACGCCTTCACCGGCGCTCTGGCCGTCAAAGGCGTTTCCCATGCACCCTCCACATATCTAGCGAGCGAGGGCATGGTCGGCGCCAAAAGTACCGTTGCCCGTCTTGGTCTGGAATAGGGGCCGCCCACCATCAAATCCACTTCCGGAACGGAGGGAATGGGGGGCAGTGCAATGTCCAGCCTGCTCGCAGCCCGCTCAATGAGCCCTGTAAAATCAGAGCGCAGAGAGGCCACAGCGAAGGAGGGGGCTGTTGAAAATTCAGAGCCCATCTCCTCCTCGCCTAAGGATGAGAAAATCCCCTCTCTCTCCCTAGGGAGGGGGGTCCTTTCAGCCTCGGTCGGTGGACTGGATTCTTTCGGAGAAAGACCCATACACTTCCCAACATCCTCATCCTCTTTAGAGGCGCCGTCATCAAGTGACGCCTCAGAATCTGAGGCTATCATTGATATAGCGTCCTCAAGAGGGAAATCCTCACTGAAAAACGCCCATCGCTGTTTCCTCTCCTTTAAAGAAAGGAGTGAACAGCTAGGGCATTCCGGAGGATCTGTGAGGCCGCCCCTAGCGTGCTCTGAACCTAAGCACACAAAACAAAGTTCGTGTGGGTCCAGAGCCGCCATAGTGGAGCAGCGACACTGAGCTCTTAAAAGAGCTTTTGGTGGAAAAAGTGTGCTCATATTCGGACGACGTCAACAACAGGATATTGACGACGGGCTCGTCCTGAGATTCTTCTCTTCTCTTCTAGGCTTCTTCAGTCCAGTCCTGTCGCTGAAGATAATGGGAGGCTGATTGAGGGGAAGCATCCCCTTATATAGGGACACCTGTACTCCTATTGGCTGCAGGTGTGTGCATAATTTTCTCTCAGGCTGTTCGCTGCCTAGGCAGCGGGGTAAACCACTAGGAGCAGAGCTCCCCTATGGGGCGGAGCTCCACGATGTAGAACTCCAGAGTGCAATAGAATTCGAGCCTGCTATGGCTAACGAGGCCTAGGTGTTATTGTTCATTTAAGGCCTCATGACAGGGTGCCGTGTATGTAACAAACATTCGAAATAGTTGCCTATACACCCACTCAATATGTGGCAGTCATAGAAAGGACACTTTGCGCTTTTGCAGAGCTAGGTGGTTGGCTCTTAAAAGAGCCTTTGGGGGTTGAGTAGTCAAGTTGCAGCCGCAGTAGGGATTTTACTTGGCTTTGACGGCCTTCTCAGTCTTCTTGGGGAGCAGCACTGCCTGGATGTTGGGCAGCACACCACCCTGGGCGATGGTCACGCCGCCAAGCAGTTTGTTCAGCTCCTCGTCTTTATGGACCGCCAGCTGTAGGTGACGGGGATGATACGAGTCTTCTTGTTGTCACGGGCAGCATTGCCGGCCAACTCCAGGATCTCAGCAGTCAGGTACTCGAGCACGGCGGCCAGGTATACTGGTGCGCCAGCGCCCACACGCTCGGCGTAGTTGCCTTTGCACAGCAGCCTGTGCACACGGCCCACGGGGAACTGGAGTCCGGCACGGGATGAACGTGTCTTTGCCTTGGCCCTGGCCTTGCCTCCGGTTTTGCCTCTTGCGCTCATATTGGTAGCTTCAGTATGTCACAGAAAGTCTGAATGAGCCACTGGGCGGCTCGAGAGCCTTACTTATACCTCGCCACAAGAGGCAGCGATTGGCCACCGGGCCGGTGTGGCCTTATCCAATTGGAGTGAGGGACAGACAGACAGTCAGCCCTAAGTCCGCCCGCCCGCCCGCCCGCAGGCAGCTGAGTGAGAAGGGCTAGGCCACTCTGTTTCCCTCCGACTTTGTTACTTTGTGACAAATCAAATCACTGAAATCATCCAAATGGGAAACGCATAGAGAGCTGCACTATTCGCTGGGATTTCCAATACGCTATAGTATTAGGATGCTTCTGATGATGATGATTAACACATCACAGGTTAGGAATGGCTGGTGAGGGTGCTGCTGTCCTCTCCAGTATGTATTCTTCTTATTATGAAGATCAATATGACATCTAACACATCTAACACATCACAACAATGGCCCATACACAAATGACTGGTGAGGGTGCTGCACTATTATTATATTATATGCCTCTCCCTATCTCTCTCTCCCGGCCGCACACACCCAGAGTGGGAAAATGTTGTGCGTAAAAGTAGCCTAGTGTGCGTCATTTCATTTCATTTCTTTTCAACGACAACTAGTACATGGAATGAAATGCTCTTTTATGGAAAGAGGTGGGTGGCTCTTAAAAGAGCCTTTTGTGGTAACAACATGTGTAGAGTAGAACACCGTTTGTAATAGCTTTACTTCTTCTTGGGGGCTGCCTTCTTGGCCTTGGCTGCCTTGGGCTTGGCGGCTTTGGGCTTCGCTGCCTTGGTAGCCTTCTTGGGGCTCTTGGCCGCCTTCTTGGCCGCTGCGGCGGGCTTCTTCACCTTCTTTGGGCTCTTGGCGGCCTTTTTGGGTGTAGCGGGCTTCTTGGCCTTCTTGGGGGACTTCTTTGCGGCGACGGCCTTCTTGGCTGCTACCTTCTTGGGCTTCTTCGCCGCGGCGGGCTTCTTGGCGGCCACCTTCTTTGCTTTGGGGGCTGTGGCTTTCTTGGCGGGCTTCTTTGCCTCGACGGCTTTCTTGTTAAGCTTGAAGGAGCCGGAGGCACCGGTGCCCTTGGTCTGGACCAGGGTGCCCTTGGTGACGAGGCTCTTGACGGCGATCTTGACACGGGAGTTTTTCTTCTCCACGTCGTAGCCGCCTGCCGCCAGACTCTTCTTGAGCGTGGCCAGGGACACGCCGCTCCTCTCCTTGGAGGCGGACACCGCCTTGACGATGAGCTCACCTACGCTGGGTCCCGCTTTCTTGGGCTTGGCTGCTGCCTTCTTCTTGGGTGCCTTAGCCGGCGCGGCGGCGGCGGGTGCTGGTGCGACTTCTGCCATGTCTCTCGCTTGGTCCGGTAAACACACACACTTACTGAACACTACGGTAGTCTGTGAGGAGTAGTTTGCTGTAGACGCTGCTCTGCGCTATTGAAGCTCCACACCGTGCAGGGGGCTGGCCTTAAACGCGACATGAGAACCATGTAGAATCAAGCCACCCAGCTCGGCTTCTCCGGGCTGGCCAAATGCTCTTTCACTTGTGTTTTCTGGTCGCCAATATCGGTCCAAAAGTCACCGACGGAGCCGTGTTTTTGGTCCAAAAGCGAACGGCCCAGTGAGCAGACTTGTCTACGTTCAGAATAAAGTCATGTGGGCTGCAGAAGCCCCGTGCATGTTGTTGCAACTCGCTCAAAACCTCAACGTTCGACTGCCGGCTGGACTGTGCGCACTGGTTTTCCTGCGCTATTTGTCTCCTAAATGGCCTAAAAGTGCATCCGATTGCGAGCACCATTGATTGTGTAGTGAGCCGAGATGTCTGGCAAGGCAATCAAATGGTTTGGCGTCCCTTGATGTGGTCCTGGGTGTTTTAAAGGAGAGCTCTTTTGAGGGCCTTAAAACACATGCACTTGTGAGGCCTGGCTGAGACTAGTGTTGTACTCCAAGTTTCAAGTTGTATTCGTCATGTGTCCAGGACGCACACTATATATATATATACATTATCCAACGACATGCTTACTTGTACTGTGTGTGTGTGTGTTTCCTTGGTCTTTTTTTTCTTCTGATAGGTAGTCTCTCTCTCTCTCTCTCTGACTCCGCAGCGTGACTCGTGCCGGTCTTTGTGTCTGTGGGTCTTGGTGTCTGTTTGACCGGCCGGCGCTATGGAGGCTGGCGCCCCATGTGCTTGGTGGCCCTGATATAGGCCTAGGGAGTGTCTCTCTCTCTCTCTCTCTAGCTAGTGAGTGAGTGGAACAAGGGCTGTCTGCACTTGTTTTTTCTCCTCCCTGTTGTATAGTCATTGGAGCACTAGTGGAATCCCACATTCCTATTCTTCCTCCACTGGATAGGGCCTCTTTTCAGGTCAGCATCATTAGGGCCATTTCTTCTATTGACTTATTCCACAATAACACCTTTCACCTGGAATTGATGTCACCCCTGTTTGACATGTCCTGCAGACAAAGACACTGAAAAAGGCGCCAACCCCCCCCCCCACTCTAAATGATATAATGTCAGTTGAACGCAGCCTACCTACACATTCATTTGCTCCTGATGGATTTGCTTTTTCACTGACAGGGTGGGTGGCTCTTAAAAGAGCCTTTGGGTTAGTACAGCACTCCAAATGGGCTGTTTACTTGGAGCTGGTGTACTTGGTCACGGCCTTGGTGCCCTCGGACACTGCGTGCTTGGCCAGCTCGCCGGGGAGCAGCAGGCGCACGGCGGTCTGGATCTCCCTGGAGGTGATGGTGGAACGCTTGTTGTAGTGGGCCAGGCGAGAGGACTCTCCGGCGATACGCTCGAAGATGTCGTTCACGAACGAGTTCATGATTCCCATGGCCTTGGAGGAGATGCCGGTGTCGAGGTGAACCTGCTTCAGCACTTTGTACACGTAAATGGCGTAGCTCTCCTTCCTCGACTTTCGGCGCTTCTTGCCGCCTTTCCCTGCGGTCTTGGTGACGGCTTTCTTGGAGCCCTTCTTGGGCGCGGACTTTGCTGGCTCGGGCATGATGCTGATGTCTCGTTGCTTCTCAGAAACGAATGAGGGGGTGGAGGGCGCTTTCCCGTCTTATGAAGAGGAAGCTAAGCAAATTTAGCGGCCGTGGACACGCCCCTGCCATTTGCCCAGTGGAGCTGAGCGCGCGTCAGAGCCTTCCACTCAGAGGCTTGCTTCCCTAACAAAGACCTGCGCGCCCTACCTCCCCCTACGCCATAGCGTCTATGCTCTGTCACTGGTGGGGAATTGTGTGTTTCAAAAAGGGAGCCGTCAGACATCCCATTCTTCTCCAGCCACGTCTACCGACTCACGGTGGCTTTATGTTGGGTGCCTCTAAATCCCACACTTTGTACATTGACATTTTAGTCATTTAGCAGACGCTCTTATCCAGAGCGACATACATTTTTTTTCCTGGCCTGGCCCCCCGTGGGAATCGAACCCGCAACCCTGGCGTTGCAAACACCATGCTCTACCAACTGAGCTACACTGAACATACACTCCTGTCATTAACACTCCCTGTCCACTCAGTGGCTCATGGTTTCTTACTAAATAGGGGACCTCTACAATCTTCCTACGACTATGGAATTGGCCTTTTTCAAGCGGATGTGGGTGGCTCTTAAAAGAGCCTTTGGGTTCAAGTCGGCATGTTGACGTTCCGAAAACAGGGCGTTTAACCGCCGAAACCGTACAGGGTGCGTCCCTGGCGTTTCAGAGCGTACACCACATCCATGGCGGTAACGGTCTTCCTCTTGGCGTGCTCGGTGTAGGTGACGGCGTCACGGATCACGTTCTCCAGGAACACCTTCAGAACACCGCGGGTCTCCTCGTAGATCAGCCCGGAGCTACGCTTCACGCCGCCACGGCGAGCCAGACGGCGGATAGCGGGCTTGGTGATTCCCTGGATGTTATCGCGGAGAACCTTGCGGTGACGCTTGGCACCTCCTTTTCCGAGTCCCTTGCCGCCTTTGCCTCTTCCAGACATCGTGTATATGTGTTCGCTAGTGGAGTTCAAGTGAATGAATGACGTACGCCGGGGTGCGCGGTGCGCTTATTATCTGCATTTGGTGGACCTGATTGAAGCCAGTGGCACAGAAAGCGCGCGCTTTTGCCTGGCCTCTGTTGCAAAGGGGAGGGTGCTCGTTCTAGGGCACGAGGGAGGAGCCGAGAACAAATGAAAGCAACTAACATGATATAACAAAGGCAAACTGTGACAACTGAGGGATCAACTAGTACTCTGTGTCCGACTCCTCACATTGTTGTTGTTGTTGTTGCACCTGATTCAACTCATTGAGGACAAGGTGATAAGTAGTTGAATCAGCTGTGAATCAGCTGTGAGTAGGATTCAACCCACTGCAGTTGCCCCTCACACGTTGAACCCCCCTCCTAATAGAGATAGGCCTAAAGAACTCAAATAGAGGTCCCAAGTAGAAAGGACAAACAAAGGTGACTCTTCCACACACATAATCGCAACAATTAACACACAAAACCTTCATGCCATAATTGAGACACCGTCAAATCCAAAGGGGGAAGATATAGGCAACGGGGAAACAAATACACATGGAACGCCATAAAGCCAAAGGGGCCCATCATGTTTTTTTGTTGTTGACATTTTAGTCATTTAGCAGACACTCTTATCCAGAGCAACTTACAGTAGTCAATGCATACATTTCATAAATATTTTTTTGGTGCTGGCCCCCCGTGGGAATCAAACCCACAACCCATGGCATTGCAAACACCATGCTCTACCAACTGAGCCACAGGGAAGACAGTACATGTCACCTCATCAGTCATTTTGCTATTGAAGGCCATGTAATGTAACATCACTCTTCTTTTTTCTTCCCTAGACACGATCCAGCCTGACAGTCAGGGAGCCAAGAGGACCCGAGGTGCCGATGGGAAGGGTGGTGATACCTCTGTAAGGTGAAACGCAGTAAAACATTCCTCAGACACCCACCCAATGAAGGGATAGTGTTCCTATGCGTACAGAGGTGATAGGGATGTGCAAATATTGTATTGTACTTTTCTTCACAAACCAATAACAATGCGTCTTATTATGGAATTACTGCTATGATGGGGATCACTTATAGGCCAGATAGCACTATGCCCGCCAGATGGCCTCAGATGTTGCATCAAATGACCGCCACAGGAGGGCCCATCTCAACAGGTCATTTCAAAAGGGAGACATTTTGGATTTCAATTTATTTCACCTTTCTTTAACCAGGTAGGCAAGTTGAGAACAAGTTGTCATTTACAACTGCGACCTGGCCAAGATAAAGCAAAGCAGTTTGACACATATAACAACACAGAGTTACACATGGAGTAAAACAAACACAGTAGAAAAATAACTCTATATACAATGTGAGCAAATGAGGTGAGATAAGGGAGGTAAAGGCAATAAATAGGCCATGGTGGCCAAATAAAACACTGGAATGGTAGATTTGACACTACATGAAATACTGGGGTGCAAAGGAGCAAAATAAACAAATCAATACAGTAGGGGAAGAGGTAGTTGTTTGGCCCATTTAGAAATGGCCTATGTACAACTGCAGTGATCTGTGAGCTGCTCAGACAATATGAGCAATCACTGCAGTTTAATAACATCTCAAATGTGACTAGCTTTCATCTTACAACTTATTGGGCCCATAATTGTCTCTTACTTGTACTTACTGGCTGCCAGGCCTCGGTTTAGTACATCAAGGAACACAGGTTCCCTTTTAGGAGAAGGACTGACAAGCTTTCAACTAGGTGGGATACAGCTACTGTCATGAAGTCACTTTGTCATCGCAGGTTAGGAGAAATAGGTTAAGGTTAGGTAAAGGGTTAGGCTTACCCACTTACAAGTCACCACACAGAGAGCAGACTTGAAGCACAACTGCACTGTCTGGAAGAGCGCACCGGATTCAATTGGAATCCCTCAAACAGCACACTAACTACATTCCGCTTTATGATGTCACAGTCAGCCCCTCGGAACACTGGTCCTCAACATTCTCAAACACCTTGGATACCGAAGGCAAACATTCTCTAATCACTCACAATCACAAATCAACTAGGGAGAAGGCTGCCAGGAATTGGACGCTGAAAAGCTAACCTCCTTCACAGAGCAACATCATAGGACTGGGAGTGAACAATACTCTGTCCGCGTACCTGGTTGGGGCCTGGTGTTCAACAGCAGGTTAGACTCTGTCACTTGTTCCCTTCAACTGCTTGCTTACATTCCCCTATTATCAACAGCTGTGTTCCTCTATAGGCTAGAGTGCAGATACTTCACATGTAGAGTACAACGACAAATAACACAGGGCCTGTTACCACACCCTATAGGCTATGAGTTTCACTTGGACCACAATGACATTGGTGGTAATTAGCCTGCAGCATAATTGACAGCTCCCCAACGGGGACATAAAGTGGACATACTATCTAATCTAATCACCCATCCAATCCAAATCTATTTGCCACATACACCTGTTTAGCAGATGTTATTCCGGGTGTTGGGAAATGCTAGTGTTACTAGCTCCAACAGCACAGTCATGTCTAACAAGTAAGATCTAACCATGTCCCAACATTCCACACAAATCTAACAAAAGGAATGGCAGACCGGCATAGACCTACATACATGAGAATAGAATAGTGTATATCCATATGACATGAGCCATGCAAACTAGCTCCACATGATGAAAGTGACTGGTGTTCCATTATTCAAGTGCCCAGTGAGTTCAAACACAAACACACACCTCAGTGGAACCCACATTGCAAGACAGGAAGGAAGACATGCAGAAGGACTAATGAAGAGGACATGAAGAACACCAGAATCATGTCCAATTAAGGGAAGAAAACCGCCCAGAACAGGGTTCAGCCGAGATGCAATGTTGATTGACACCCTATGCTTCATTTAGGAGCTCAAAGGAATAGGTCAACTCATATAGATAGGGAGGCATTTCACCGCCACCTGCTTGACCAGAAGTCATGTTGCCAACACTTGCCTTCAATTCATTAATGCCTATAAGGAATACGTCTGCTCATCATTCAAGCCACATAGGGAGGGATTTTCGCGCCATCTGCTGGATCAAAAGTGCTACTCACAATGGCCACACAGCGCATTCATCCCTTAACCTGATGCAATTTGCACAAGTATGTGGTCCAAAAAAAATATTATAATAATAACTACAACAGATCATCAAATAGGCAGAGGTTCCAAAACTCCAAACACATGTTCATGTAGAGTACCTCAAATGATACAGTTACTTTTTCACCAAACCTATTCTGGAAATCATCTTCACCTTTCAATACATGCTCTTCTAAAGTCATTGCTTTCCACAATGCTATGCTCACATGACTTAGGAGAACATGTTATATTTAATTTCTTCCAATCTATGTCACTATAACTTCATTTGACTGCTCTTAAATCATATTCACGTAACCGTTTTGTTCACCTGCACATTTTCTGCTGGTTTGTCTCCTGCAGATTTGGAACACTACGTCATGTGAATGTATGTTTCTCAAGTATCAAATGAGGGTAAGTTACATTGTACTACTTTATTCAAAACGGATTGCTACTTTTCTCTCTTTATCTGTAGGCAGCTCCAAAAAAGGTCGACATGCCTATACAACTTTTTCTCGAGGACGACATCTTACACCAATGACCAGGGAAAAAAGTGTTGGGAAAAAACCTGGCCGGAATCAAGTGGATGATTCTGTGACCAATTACAGGAGGGGGGGGGGGGGGGTCTGTTGGATGAGGGGGTGTACTGAACTGTGCTTTTAGCATGTCACAAATCTCTCCAACGGGAAATAGGCCTTGGCAATGGCCAGAGGCGCTGGCCATTGCCAAGGCTGCTACCTTCTTGGGCTTCTTCGCCGCGGCGGGCTTCTTGGCGGCCACCTTCTTTGCTTTGGGGGATGCGGCTTTCTTGGCGGGCTTCTTTGCCTCGACGGCTTTCTTGTTGAGCTTGAAGGAGCCAGAGCAACGCATGCGCAGAGAATTCCTGTCCGCTTCCTGATTTTGTCAAAGGTTTGGGTCCACTTTATCCCTTTGGATTGATGTCGTTTTCCCAGCTCTTTTGTCCTGCGTTCTACCGACCCTGTCAGTGAAAAAGCAAATCCATCAGGAGCAAATGAATGTGTAGGTAGGCTGTGTGAGAGTGAATGGGGCACGAATGACTATTGAAGTAATAAGAATAGAAAGATATAAGCTACCAAATGGTCTAGATATAAGGAAAATAAGACTATAAGAAGGTGGTGGCAGTCAGGAGAAAAGTATACTATGAGAAAGATGAACACAAACATTTACAATAACTGAATTTTGGCTAGGAGAATCAAGAGTGTGGACAAATTATTAATAGGGAAGTGAATGGCAGAGCAGGACGAAACTAGGGAACAAAGGATAACATGAACACTACAAGAAGCTAAAGGAATAAAAACACACTTTTGGAAAAAATTTGAATACGAGGATTTGCTTGGAAAAGGTAGAACTTAACGTAGGAAAAGAAAAACTTCCTATTAAGAAGCCTAACAGAAATATGAAACCTAGAAGAGGTAGAAGAAGAGTGGCCATACATAGACTGGGGTGGTGTAATTGGAAGAAACTGGACCATAAGACAAATGGGGTAGACATTTGAAGAATTAACAAAGTTAAAGATTTATATTTAGTGGTTGTACTCATAGATACCCAGGTAGAATCATACCTGGCTATAGGGTAACAGAAAGGATTTGAAAAAGAAACAGGTTACAGGACAATAAATAAATAACCCAGAAATAGAAATATCAGTAGCACTAACACAGGAAAGAAAATAAAAAATGAAAGAGAAAGCGAGGTGCTAAAAATGTTTAAAGGAGGGGTATTGCTGAAAAGCCTAAAAACAGCGAGAGAGAACAATGAAAGGAGAGAAGAGGGGGTCAGAGGTGGAAGAGAATAAGGAAACAGAAAGAAGCTGGTAAAAACTGAACGACACAGAGCACAGGGTTGGTTGCCCACATTCCTGACCTCCATGACGGAGCTGGAAAATGTATTAGAACTTTTGAAAAGCAAACAATGGGGAAACGGCTGGCTGTGGGGATCTGAAGGCACTGTTGGTGAGAGTAGTGGGAGTGGCAAAAATGGAGGATATACTGTATGCCAGCGACCTTAACGGGGCAGTGGGAAACACGCTGGGAGACGGAATAGACTTTGACTCACATCACCCCGATGTCTGGCACGCTTTGAGAAGAGAGTACCCAGCAAGGATTGACCCAAAGTCACTAAAAGGGGAAGCACTGGGGGAGACAGAGAAATGATGGAGGCTGGAAACAACGGGATCCAGAGGGGGACCCACCGATGACAACTCAGTTCCGAAACTCAGTGATAGAAGCCATGCCCCAGCCAGTAAGAAGCAGGCTGGAAAATTTGGTGGGACTGACTTCAAAATCACACAAGAAATTATATGACCATGTAATCCATGCAGTGGATAAATACAGAAAGGATGAACAGAGACTTACAGAACAAGGAAAAGACATTCAGATGAAGCTAACACAGCTCCAGCTGGAAGAACTAACAAACTAAATGAAAAAAGAAAGTCCGGGCTCCAGTGAGCCCCTGTGCCTGAAGCAGGAACAATGGCTGCAGTCTCCCCAGGAAGGCCACAACTGCCTCCTGTCCAGCAGGCCCAAGTACAACCCACACCACCAGTAGTGAATGTGTATGCACAACAACCCCAACAATGGAAAAATGGCAATAGGCAACAAAGACCTCCGCAAAACAATCAGAGAGGAGGAAACAGGGGCCCGCAGAGACCACCTGGGATCTTTTGGGGATGCCAACAGCCAGGACATGCTAGATGAAATTGTCCTATTGACCCCTGGCAACAACAGGGAAACGGCAACCAAAATAATTGGAAACAGACTGGAGGAGGCTGGCAACAAAATCAGAAGCAACCACAGGGCCCTGTGAACCCATGGGTGGTGTCTAATCAGGGATACTAGGGGTGTCCAGAGAATCCTATAGGTGAGTGTCAGTTCTCAATGATAACCACAAGAGCTGATCAAGAACCTATGCTGCAGGTTCAAATAGAGAACAGAGGCACACCCATGATGATAGATACTGGAGCCTTCAACTTGAAAGCTGCATCATATGCATTTCTCCATGTCTTTGCCATGATGAGGGTGACAAAATGACTACTGTAATCAGAATGATGGGAAGTTTGAGAGCGCTCGATTTAATCTAAACAGTAAACAAAAAAGTTTTTGACCTTAACCCGTTCGGTAATTTCATTGGTCTAATGAAAGCTTCATGCCGCCAAAAAACTGAGCACGTCACAGAATGTGTTTTTTTGAAAAAAAAATTATAATTTGAAAGCGGGAAAAATCCATATATTAGCCGCGTCATTGTTTAAGCCGCGAGGCTCAAAGCATGGGAAAAAAGTTGCGGCTTATAGTCCGGAATTTACGGTAATTCCAATGACGGCTCCAGTTCATCTAACAGCTGATGATAAATCAGCAACACTTCCTATACTAGTGTCAGAACATACCACGATTAAGGGATGCTTTATGCAAAATGGGCATACAAATTAAGTGCTCTCCTGAAGTGGTAATTATAGATAAAACAGGATTAAATCCTTAAGTGATTTCCAAAGCTTTTTAGGGTCATTCTGGTTTTCAATTATTTTCTCAGCAAAGTAACCCCTCTTAGCTTAATCCATCCTGCTCTGTGCTTCATTTCTGTGACGTTTATATAGGACAAAAATCATGCTGCTCGAGAGTTCTTAAATTTCTTAAAGGCCTTATTCCTTGCTTGGATAGATTCTAGAATCTCATGATTAAACCAAGGGCTAGATCTCTGCTTTACCCTGACCCGTCTACGGGGGACCAGTACGGAAAATGTTTTATGAAATGTATGCATTCACTACTGTAAGTCGCTCTGGATAAGAGCGTCTGCTAAATGACAAAAATGTAAATGTAATGGGAGCCATCACATTCACCACATCAAGGAATCTACATTTAAAGGCTTCCCAGGCACTGTCTACCCCTACACTATCTAGCACAGGTGACCAGTCAATTTTACCCACTTCCTCCCTAAACTTTTCTACACAGTATTTTTTGAGTCCTCTGATTCTAACGGTTTTGTGACACTTAAATATATATTTAACAATCCTCCTTGTGCAAAATGTAATAAAATGATCACTGATTCCATATACTATTACTCCACTCTGCGATATTTTAGATTTATCAGACACCAATATTAAGTCAATCGTACTTTGCACTGTTTCACATTTCCTGGTGGGATCTTTTATCATTTGGGTCAGAGCAAGTGATCTACAAATCATGTCCAATCAATTGAATTTACCACAGGTGAACTCCAATCAAGTTGTAGAAACATCTCAAGGATGATCAATGAAAACAGAATGCACTTGAGCTCAATGTCGAGTCTCATAGCAAATGGTCTGAATACTTATGTAAATAATGTATATGGTTTTTACTTTTACTAAATTAGAAAAAAAACTGTTTTCGCTTTGTTATGATGGGGTATTGTGTGTAGATTGCTGAAGACTTTTTTAAAATTCATTTTAGAATAAGGCTGTAACTTAAGAAAATGTGGGGGGGGGAAATCAATGGGTCTGAATACTTTCTGAATGCACTGTATATGACATCTTAACATGCTGTACCACTTCTTGTTTTACTAGACATAAATCAACTCTACTTTGTTTTAATTCCTTTAAAACCACCTGCCTTCCAGAAAATACTCTCTTTGGATTGTCCATATATCTACTACATTATCATCATTCATAAATTTACATAATGCATTTCTAGAAGAATCATATCTTAATCTAGCACAACTAGAGGCATCCATTCTACTACACCTCACATTAAAGTCACCTACCAGTATACAGTTCTTTAAGTTGTGAAACATTTCCCTCCTTTCAGATTCAATGTTCGAAGCATAAACATGAATTAAACAAAAAATAAGTGTCACGACTGTAGAAAGGATCGGACCAAAATGCAGCGTGTTCGTAGTTCCACATATTTTATTTACCGTGAAACTAAATGCAATACACTAAATACTTGAATACACAAAAACAACAAACCGTGACGCAGAGAGGAAAACACACTACTCAAAATTAACAACCCACAGGAAGAAACACCCCTACTTAAATATGACCTCCAATTAGAGGCAACGAGAACCAGCTGCCTCCAATTGGAGGTCAACCCAAGAAACCCCAACATAGAAATAGACAAACTAGAACTAAAACATAGAAATAGAAAACATAGAACACCATAAAACACCCCCTGTCACGCCCTGACCACTCTACTATAGAAAATGACATCTTACTAGGGTCAGGACGTGACAATAAGATTTTGAACTTCAAATTCAATTACAATAAGTCTGCCATGATTATTAGCATGTATTTGTTTCACATTTTGAACCACATCGTTTTTTTGTCAAACTGGCCACACCACACGTTTTGTCGCTTCCGTGAGAACAAAAACAAAAAATGTAAATCAGACCATTTACTCTTAATCTCCTGTATTTTGGAGTCCGTCCAATTGATCTCTTGAAAACAAAACATGTCTGCCTTAACAGACACTAAAACCTGCTCAAAGTTGTTTTTGTTTCTCAAACTGTTACCGTTTAGGGATGCGACTGTATTGTGTGCAGAAGTATAACCAGAGTATAAACAAGCTCACTTCAGTTTGATTGAACATTTTGTACAATATTGATCTCACAGGAGTTTATCATAGAGACTTCATAGGTGTGGTAATGACTGGACAGCAAACAGTCTTAACTATCATTGGGAGATTGATTGACATGAGATAAAAAGTTATGATGACAAGTAATTTCAAACCAACTTTTTAATTTTTCCAAATCCCATCATATCTCTAGCTTTCGACAACGACTTCTTATTTCTTGCGAACAATTGAGGATCCTCACTATCTATTTCATCATCAGTCTCCGTGATTTCTTTCTTTTTCCTTATGACAGCTACATCTATATTCTGGTCTGTGACGCATTACCTACGTTCAAACATTCTCTGGCATAATGCCCTTGTTCACTACATTTATGGCATGCGAATTCCGGACATTCCTTAAGAATGTGCCCCGGCTGAATACAAAGCCTACATTACCTTCACTTGATGTCATGGACTACATGGAAATATTAAAATCCCTCGACAGTGATACATTTTGTGGAATACGGCAATGATTGCACATTGTCCATAAACTTCACATTGCAAAATCGCATCCCGGCTACAATGTCTGTTCTTGGCCACATCCTCCTCTTGATCGCCGTGGTCACCTTCACTTTTTAGCATTTTTCATATATCTCACCATCCGTCATGTATGCGGGCAAGTTCAAAAAGGACACCACAAGTTTCCATCGCTCATTCATATATTGATATTTTTATGTACATATTCTTATTCATTCCTTTACACTTATGTGTATAAGGTAATTGTTGTGAAATTGTTAGGTTAGATTACTTGTTGGATATTATTGCATGGTCGGAACTAGAAGCTCAAGCATTTTGCTACACTCGCATTGACATCTGCTAACCATGAGTATGTGACAAATAAAATTTGATTTGATGTTCGTCGTTCCCCAGTTCTTTAGCGATGATTTTCCCGTTTTTTTTAAATCTTTATCCCATCCACTAGTCTTTCTTTTCCATTTACATGCGACATTGTCACTTCATATTTCTTTTGATCTTTCGTTCTTCATCCAAGTATCGTTCTACAAACTTCCTTTTTTCCTCTCAGCAATTCCATCGTTGTTATTTTTTCTTCTCCAATCATTTCCACATTCACCGCCAGTACTTTCTCATACCTTATTTTTTTCAGTTCTTCATTTGAAATGTTGTCCTTTCTCATCGTTGTTTTCCATTCTTGATGGCAAAGCCATGTTGTCCAGCTGTTTTTTTTTTTAATATACGCAGGATCCCCCAAACAGCTCACGCCGTTGTGGGATAATAACACAAATGTTAAAAAAAAAAAAACTACACTCACACACAAACTTTCAAACTTATGAATCAAATAAACCTAAAGAAAACGGTATTCTTCTCTCTCTTGAACACGCAGCCACCTGCTGCTCATCCACTTCCTGAAACTCCAGAAAGGGGCGTATTCAGGCTGGTACGGCCATAAACCATAGATTGATATTTGGATAGACTATTTAAAGTTAATGTACACCGAAATTGTTGAAAGACTAATTGTAGTCATTTTAAAATGGCCTTTATATGATTAATGTTATAAATAAAATAGCTTTTAAAACAGTACACTCTACTGGGCAAAAGCTTATAGCACTTGTTATTCCAAGGAGGTATCTCATCCAAATACTAACCAGATGCAAGCCTGCTTAGCTTCCGAGATCAAACGATTGGTAGTTACAGTCTTGTCCCATCGCTGCAACTCCCGATCGGGAAGGTCGAGAGCCATGCGTGCTCTGAACCGCGATCCTGCCAAGCCACACTGCTTCTTGAGACACTGCTCCCTTAACCCGGAAGCCAGCCCCACCAATGTGTCGGAGGAAACGCTGTATAACCGGCAACCGTGTCAGCGTGCTTGCGCCCGGCCCGCCACAGGAGTCACAAAAACGCAATGGGACAAGGACATCCCGGCTGGCCAGACCCTCCCCTAACCCAGAAAACACTGGGTCAATTGTGCACCACCTCATGGGTCTCCCGGTCGCCTCACAGCACTGGTTATTCCCAGGCAGTCTCTCATCCAAGTACTAACAATACGCAAGCCTGCTCAGCTGCCGAGATCAGATTACATCAGGCATATTCAGGCTGGTATGGCCGTAAGCTATAGAATGAGATTTGGATAGACTATTTAGAGTTAATGTACACCAAAATAGTCAAAAAACTACAATAACCATTCCATTTGAAAATGGCCTTTATATTATTACTGTTATAAATACAAGAGCGTTTACAACAGTACACTCTGCTGGGCAAAAGCTAACGGCACTTGTTATTACCAGGTAGTCTCCTATCACAGCACTGACCAGGGGTGGCAGGTAGCCTAGTGGTTAGTGTTGGGCCAGTAACTGAAAGGTTGCTGGATCGAATCCCTGAGCTGTCGATCTGCCCCTGAACAAGGCAGTTAAGCCACTGTTCCCTGGTAGGCTGTTATTGTAAGTAAGAATTTGTTCTTAACTGACTTGCCTAGTTAAATAAAGGTATAAAAAAAGACCAGGCGAAAGCTTCTGGGGTATTCAGCCTGGTATAGCTGTAAGGTATGAAAAGAGAGTTGGATAGACTATTTCAAGTTTGTGTACACCAAAATAGTCGGGAGACTAGAATACCCATTCCATTTTAAAATGGCCTTTATATTATTAATGTTATAAATACAAGAGCGTTTACAACAGTAACTACTGGGCAAAAAAAGTTTACAGCACCTGGTATTCCCAGGTGGCCTCCCATCAAAGTACTAACCAGGCTTGATCCCGGCAAATATGGGCTGGTATTACTCAAAAATGTAGATGGACTAGAATAGCTATTACATTTAAAATGCCCATTGAAACAGACTACAAACCACCATGTATTCCTTAATCTTTTGGATATAGCCTGAAGATTATTTCCCTGGAATACTGAGAACTTTACATAAAGATTTCAGCTCTAAAAGATTAGAAGGAAAACGAATCTGACCAACACATTTATCAGCACCACCTTTACGGACAGCGACCAAATTGACCATAAACGCACCATTTAATAAAACCATATTCTCACCGTTCTAAATAACAGAAAGTTTACAACAGTACACTCTACTGGGCAGAAAGTTTACAGCAGCTGGTATTCCCAGGAGTCTCCCATCCAATTGCTAAGCAGGCCTGACACTGCTTAACTTCCAAGATCAGACGAGATCCAGCATATTCAGGCTGTTATGACCATAAAATACAGAATAAGAGTTAGATTAACTTTAAATAGTCTATCAAACTCAAAAAAAGTAGAAGGACTAGAATAGCCATTCCATTCATTTTAAAATGGCCACTCACAGACTACAAACCATGTATTCCAAACTCATTTCCATATAGCGCCCCACATTGGAGGTGTCATAATACCCATAGCATCAAAGTAGACATTATGCAAAACTACAAATCCCTGCAAGTTCCTGTGTAGGTTCCGTCCCTCTCTTCGCCCCAACCCGGGCTCGAACCAGTTACCCTTGCACACATCAACAACTGACACCCACCGAAGCATCGTTACCCATCGCTCCACAAAAGCCGCGGCCCTTGCAATGCAAGGGGAAACCCTACTTCAAGTCTCAGAGCGAGTGACGTCACCGATTGAAACGCTATTAGCGCGCACCACCGCTAACTAACTAGCCATTTCACATCGGTTACACCTGCACGTCATTTGCAAACAGGTATTGTGTCAATTTAAAACTTGCACTAGTGTACATAATTGTCCATTTAAATACATATTTACGCCAATGTATTGATTACTACAGTTAGCAAGCATTAGATAATATATGGAAAACACCCTGTCGTTCTCCACTAACATCAAGGCGGTGACCCGATCCTGTAGGTTCATGCTCTACAACATTCGCAGAGTACGACCCTGCCTCACACAGGAAGCGACGCAGGTCCTAATCCAGGCACTTGTCATCTCCCGTCTGGATTACTGCAACTCGCTGTTGGCTGGGCTCCCTGCCTGTGCCATTAAACCCCTACAACTCATCCAGAACGCCGCAGCCCGTCTGGTGTTCAACCTTCCCAAGTTCTCTCATGTCACCCCGCTCCTCCGCTCTCTCCACTGGCTTCCAGTTGAAGCTCGCATCCGCTACAAGACCATGGTGCTTGCCTACGGAGCTGTGAGGGGAACGGCACCTCCATACCTTCAGGCTCTGATCAGGCCCTACACCCAAACAAGGGCACTGCGTTCTTCCACCTCTGGCCTGCTGGCCCCCCTACCTCTGAGGAAGCACGGTTCCCGCTCAGCCCAGTCCAAACTGTTCGCTGCTCTGGCACCCCAATGGTGGAACAAGCTCCCTCACGGCGCCAGGACAGCGGAGTCAATCACCACCTTCCGAGACACCTGAAACCCCACCTCTTTAAGAAATACCTGGGATAGGATAAAGTAATCCTTCTAACCCCCCCCCCCCTTAAAATATGTAGATCCACTATTGTAAAGTGGTTGTTCCACTGGATATCATAAGGTGAATGCACCAATTTGTAAGTCGCTCTGGATAAGAGCGTCTGCTAAATGACGTAAATGTAAATATCCAGAGATTCTTACTTTTTCCTCGGTTCTGCAGTCTCGTCCAGATCATAGCATTTGTAACTCGTTATGATAGCCACATTAGCGGCTAACTAGCGTTTCATTTTTCGGGAGTAAATACAGGCGAATATGTTGATAAAGTCACCTTGTCCTACCTAGAGAGATTTACACGGTTATCAAAACGTCCCGCCAGGTAAACCTAAGTGAAACACTGCTTGTATATAGCTTATCGTTCACACACGTATCTGCCCTCTCATTGGCTAGAATGGTCCCACCTGACCTCGCCTCCTCCCGCCTGCCTTCCATCTTTGAGGACATGTATTTCCATTGTTAAAGTGGTCACCCGAATATCTTTTCATTAGAATAGACAATCTTTGAATATAGTCAGCCTGGAACGCGACCACGGATTCTTTACAGCATGCGCCATTAGATGAGCGCGGGGAACAAGACGCAGCAACAGTATTTTCGAACTCGCATACATTTTTCTCAGCACATCAAGGTTATTTAAATTGTTGTCTGTTTACACAGTATCTACTGCTTTGGGGTATCAAAACCCACATTTGAAGTTACATGTAGCTATTGTTTGTTTGCTATTAGCAAAGCGGAAGGAAAACAACTAGAGGCCTACTAGCTAACGTTAGCTAGTTTGTGGCAACAAGAAAACGCAACAAGAAACCCTCAGGAGTCCGTCTTGTTTGAGAAGAAACAACATTTTTCAGGTACATTAATGCCTGAACATTGTCTTTCTTAATATGTTGTATAGTAATTGTTAGCCAGATAGTTTTCTTGCATAACATTATAGTTGCCTAGCTAGCTTGCTACTTCGTGTGTGGTCATAGCTAGCTAGGTAACGTTAGCTAGCTAGCGTTAGTTGCCTCGCTACCTCCCGTGTTCATCTATGTGCTATCTAACGCTAGGTAGCTAGCTAGCTAGCTAACGTGGTCAAGTGAACATGTTACCCAACCAATCATCTCATATGGACAAGCCGGTATGGTAGACACACAGACCGCTCATATTTAGCGGGGTGAACTGAAGCTTACCTGTTAACTAGCTAACATTCCGTTAACAAGCATGTGTTGGCTAGCTAGCAGGTTGTGGTACAATGAATGCAGAATAAACTCTTGCATCAACGGGGTGGAAATACACGGTTCTCGTATGACGTGTTGTAGCTAACGTTAATGATGTGTTCAAATTATGTTTATCTTCCCCTTTAGTGCTGCATCATCATGGCTGATGACTTTGATATAGAAGCAATGCTTGAGGCTCCGTATAGAAAGGTGGGTTTTGTTTGTGATTTGTAATGCACTGTATTGTAAATATTGTGTCCATATCGCAACAAAACCATTCCTTTTAACACCAGGGGCGTTTTCCAAATGACCCCACGATGAACGCTGGAATAAAATATTTTAGTATTTTGCTGTTTCAAAAAAATATTTTTGTCAGTGTCAAATGTCAGACAGGCCCAGGCAATACGTTTGTGATTTTAATGCACCTTATTGTAAATACTGTGGTGGCCTATGTCACCACTTTGCCCCAGACCCTATATTTATAGTAGCTTAATCTATGTGTTTCTGATGTGATGCTGCAGTTCCTTTTGAGACTATGAATAAACGCCCATCTATCTCTTTTTGTAGACTTGCCTAACGATATCTCACCTCTACTTCCATGAATTCCAGTGTGATCTGTCAAAAAATGAAGGTAGTAATTGCCCAATGTATTGCTGTACTGTGGTCCCCTTGGTAACATAATTGTGGTCATCGAATGGCCAGTCTTCAAGGCGAATGCAGTGGATGCAAAATAACATTTAATTTAGGAACTGGGTTCTTGATCAGGCCCAATTGGCATTCTCCAATATTTTATCAACTGGGCTAACTTTTTATGCATGGGCAATGCGAAACCCATTGCTAATGCCCAATACCTTTCATTTGGGTGAATCTTATGCTCATGAGGGTGGTAACCAAGAATTTGACAGCTGTCAAACAATTCTTGTCACATGTCTGAGGAGTTTGTCACAAAGTAGAATCCAGGGCTGTATGTGAGGTGTTCAGAATAGATTCCCTATTTTAGCCTAAATTACAGACAATTGTAATGTTAGTTCAAGTCTTCTGACTGTTTCACCTCACATATAGCCATTAAGCTGCTTTGTGACAGATTGCAGAGCGTTAGCCCGGTCGATTAGGAAAAACACAAATGCTGACCGGGCCTGTTTGAGAAGACAGTTCCTTTCATTTAAAAGACGTACCATTGAGACGGTAGTCAGTTATTTGTATGCATGTTGTGGTTGTTCCACATGGTTGACTCTGTCTGCCTCTGTAATGATAAAGGTCTGGTAAGCTGACACATTATTGAAATACAAGATTGTATTTCCTTTACCTTCAGTAAATGAGGTGTGTGGTTAAGTAGAGGAAGCAGGTCCGTTCACAATGTTTACTCTTATTTTTCATTCTAGTGAGAGAGAATGTGTGGATTTTGTCGTCATGCTGCTTTCACGAAGTTATTTGTCATAACCTGTTTAACACAAAATAGCATTTTCTCCATGGTTGACCAGAATGTAATTATTTTTGCATGCTCATTCACAAATGTTTATTTCCCCATAAGTCCATTATATTTGCCACTGTTTTATGTAAAGGCTAAATTTGATAGCACTAAGTACAAACTGTAGGAAACATGGAACTCGTCTATGCTGCTGGCTACAGCACCAACTAAGGAATTTCGTATAACTCATCTTATATTTAATCATGAAGTCAGTATTGCTAAGCAGTGTGAATCCCTGTTTGCTTCAGGGCAAGCTCTTACAGTCCACAAAATTAAACTGGGTGGAGATAACTAGAATGGCATCCCCCCCACTGGAAATCGATCTGTCTCGCTGCTAGCATGGGCGCATTGGTCTTACATGCTGACCAAACCGGACGCACGCATGTTGATTTTGTACCTCCACGCCAGACACGATCAGGACACGCAGGTTGAAATATCAAAACAAACTGAACCAACTATATTCATTTGGGGACAGGTCGCAAAGCATTAAACATCTATGGCGATTTAGCTAGCTTGCTGTTGCTAGCTAATTTGTCCTGGGATATAAACGTTGGGTTGTTTTACCTGAAATGCACAAGGTCCTCTACTCAGACAATTAATCCACAGATAAAATGGTAAACAAAATTCCTTCCTCAGGCTTCTTTTTTACTTCATTGGGCTTTAATGTGGTGGTTAGCAACCAACTTTACGGTGCATTACTACAACCGACTGAAGTGTGGACGTCAGTTCATCTTTCAATCACCCACGTGGGTAAATGCTCCTGAACACCAATGGGGAGCTGGGACGTGGGTATATGCTCTTAAAAAAACCAATGAGGAGATGGGTGAGGCTGGACTTGCAGCGTGTTGAGCATCACAAATAGAACCTGTTTCTATTTTAGCGTCTGGCCACAATGATTGAGTAACATGTATGTGTAAATTTATTTTGCAACGCTCGTGCACGCGACCTGAGCGGTGTGGTCAGCATGTTAGGCAAAGAATAGCCTTGGTGATGATCCTGATGGGGCTGCTGAAGACAAATGCACCTGAGATTTAGGTTATGTATTAGTACTCATAGTACTCAGTGATTTTTATGCAAAATGAGTAATCAACATTTATGATTGGGGGGGGGGCTGGTAGACAGTCATTAAAATAACCTACCTGTAGATCTGTCTTAACTTTTGTATGAATACTTTTTTAAACTATATTTTCTCTTGTTCCCACACACCTTGATCCTGACAACTTGAAATGTTGCCTCTTCGTCCTTATGCTGTTCTTCTATTGGCCCTGCTTAGGATGAGATCAAGCCCAGTAGTCCCAATGGCCATGAGGAACGCAGCAAGAAGTAAGTGAAACAGACATGCTTTGGTAACAATCAACACTCACCCAAATGTATTTATTCTATGTATTTATTGTTGTTTATTGATCTGCCTTACATTGAGTCATTCTCTTTCCGCAGGAAAAAGAAGAGCAGGAGCCGAAGCAAAGACCGGAAGAGAAGCAAGAGCCGTGATCGCAAGAAGAGCCATGACCACAAGAGGAGCCGCAGCCGCGAGCGAAAGCGGAGCCGCAGCAAGGAGAGGCGCCGGAGCCGCACTCGGAGCAGGGAGCGCAGCGGCCGCTACAGGGACCACAAGACTACCTTGTATGTATGCCTCATCTGGTGTCAGCATTTCCCTTGAGTCTGCATCACTCCAGTCTGTATAGGAAATTGTGAGCGTCTCGTTCGCATTCAGCTCCAGTTCAAATGGACAATTAAGGCATTGCTTTTTATCAGTAGTTGAGACAAGATGTGGAACGTTTAGGTTTGCAGGTTAAAGGGTTTTGTTCAAGTGAAGAGATTGATTAGGCTAAGTGTTTAGAAAGGCAAGTGCCGTCACATGGACCCCAAAACCACTGTTTATTTTGGACCCCAGGAAGAGTAGTTTCTGCAAAAGCTAATGGGAATCCAAATAAACAAATAACAACCCTCCTACTCCTGCCTGCAGTGTCTTGACTGGCACAATTTAATTCCTGGAGTGCCTTATCCCCTTTATGAGATCAGTAGTAGTGGCCTTAGGTACTGAGATAAACCTTGTTTTCAATCGCAGCTCTGGGCCGAAATTTAACGGTGGTTCCAGAGGGAAGATTGGCCCTCCACCTGTCATCAAGCTAAGGTTTCTATTACACTATTTTCTGCTGTTTGTGTGGGTAGTTTTGTGCTGTGTGATGCTGCAATGAATCAACTCATATAGATTCTAATGGAGCCCTTTCTTTCAGCCGAAGGCGTTCCAGAAGCCGAAGCCCTTTCAAGAAAGAGAAGAGTCCTGTGAGGTAAGTGTTAAAACAACCTTACTGTTGCGCTATACTCACTTTGTCTAGGGGACTTAGGTTTGCCTATTTCCTCTGTAACCTGACAGTGTGCATTAACACGAAAGTATGATTGTGTGGACAGTGTTGGGGGTGTGTGCCTGGGGACCGCGGGTTTGCATACCAGGGATCCAGGGGGACAGCTCTGATGTGACTCCGTGGTCAGCCAGCCCAAGCGTGTCATTTATGTTCAGTTGGTGACAAACAAATAACAAATCGAACTCCAAAAGGGCGTCAAACAAAAGACACAAAATCAAAACCCCCGCGGGTCGGGAGATCACTTGTTCAGCTGATTAGCTTGTTAATCTCCCTTGCCCGTGCATCCCACAGAGCTTCTTTTCCTGTCCTCAGCAGCCATTTCCCCCTAGGTGTAGGATGTGTATCGTGGTAGTGTGCAATCTGTGGCCCTACCTCTCTTACCTACCTACTTTAGAGAAGACGCATCGTAACTCAATCAGGTTGACATTCCACTTTTAAAGCTTGTGTACCCTTGCTCGACAAAGTAGGCTTACCATTTTGATAATACTTTGCGGACAGAGTTATGTAACATATGGTATCTTAACACCTGTCACCAGACTGCGATTCAAAAAGGGAGGGGACGTTTGGCCCATAGTAGACTTGCCCAAAACTTGCAGAGTAGCTGGCACATGATTTTTGTTCTCGATGACCATTTTGATGGCAAAATATAGTAAAATACACGTGCTTTTCTCAAAGATTGAGGCCACTGTGAAAGACAAAAAATGGGTTTATCTCAGAGTAAGTCAATGCTTTGTTTCTACAGGCAGCCAATTGACAACCTGACTCCAGAGGAAAGGGATGCTCGCACTGTGTTTTGCATGCAGCTGGCAGCCAGAATCCGTCCACGAGACCTGGAAGAGTTCTTCTCTGCAGTGGGAAAAGTGAGTATCTCTGCTTGTAATGTCATTGTCATTCCTGCTGAAAAAAGTTTAGTGTTTGCGCCAGGTGTGACGTGTGCAATATTTCATTTTATTTTGAGAAGATGGGTGTTGCACCTGGTGCAAATTCTTCTTTTTGACTTATCACAGCCACCAAGACCAATGGATTTAGCAATGTCTTTTCCTCTTATGCCTAAACCATCCATTCGAAAACAGATTATTTTTGTTCATTTTCAAGGTGAGAGATGTGCGCATGATCTCTGACAGAAATTCGAGGAGGTCGAAGGGGATAGCTTACATTGAGTTTGTGGAGGCCAACTCTGTGCCGCTGGCTATAGGATTGTCTGGTCAGCGACTTCTGGGGGTGCCAATCATTGTTCAGGCCTCGCAGGTAATGGTCAGTAATCATCTCACATGTATTTTACATTTTCTATTTATTTTAACTAGAGCTGTCAAAGTGAATTGATGAATTGTAGTTTACTTTTGAAATGTTCATGCCTTAAAATGTTAATTTAATCGCGGCAATTTTTTTCCTAATGTCTTTTTTCCCCCCGAACGCCCCCATTTGAGCGCAACATGCAGCTGCAGTAGAGCTGTCAGTCTTTCTTGTGGTAGGGTGTCCATTCAAAAACTCTTCTTTTGACCAATGGGTAAAATGTTACTTGTGTAGATACTCCTTTAAGAAAACCAATGGTCCAAACAGCATGTCTCTATCATAATCCGTTCAAAAGTTATTGGAGTTCGTACCCTTGTAGGATGGTCAGAATAATGGAGGCCAGAGACAAAATGTGGTTTAAAAAAATCCACTTTTTTTTTTTATTATTTTTTGCAAAAAAAAAGCTCTATTTTGGTCTCTGGTACATTCTATTGCATCGATTCCATCCGAAATACACCGTGAAATTGAATACTTTGAGTTTACCTTCCAGATTGAAAAAATTTGTTGTGCTATTGTTTACAATTTAAATTATAGAACATACTGAATTCATAAATTCTATTTTGGGTGGACATCGCCTAGGCCTATATGATCAGGACAATTTAAGTAAGAACATTACCTTTTAACATTAAACTTGTCTCTTAAAGCATTTTACTGCAAGATATGAATTGTCACAGTTTGTTCTTCAAATTATGTATTTAATTAAAACAGAAATTAAGTAAAAAAGGCCAAATATCCTACAATAAATGAATGGTTAAATATAAAATCAAACACATTTTGTGATTTAGCTGGGTTTTTTTTCACATGGAAAACTGTGTCTCTTAAATAAACAGAACCGATGCTCAATTAAGTTCTGGGTCCATACATGTTACGAAAAGAAATGGAACAATATCAGGTAAATTTGTGAAAGAATTAAGTGTTTGCAACTATGTGAATTGCAGTATGTCATTTATAAAAATGAAAAGAAATACTTGTTTAACAACTAACCTACAGATTTCTTTTCTTTTTTAAATTGTTTTTTTTTTACCCCTTTTTCTCCCCAATTTTGTGGTATCCAATTGGTAGTTAGTCTTGTCCCATCGCTGCAACCCCGTACGGACTCGGGAGAGGCGAAGGTCGAGAGCTGTGCGTCCTCTGAAACACAACCCAGCCAAGCCTGATTTTTGACACAATGCCCGCTTAACCCGGAAGCCAGCCGCACCAATGTGTCGGAGGAAACACTACATCTGGCGACTGTGTCAGCATTGTGCCCGGCCCGGCACAAGAGTCGCTAGAGCGCAATGGGACAAGGACATCCCTGCTGGCTAAACCCTCCCCTAACCCAGACGACGCTGGGCCAATTGTGCGCCGCCCCATGGGTCTCCCCAGGCTGCGACAGAGCCTGGACTCGAACCAGGATCTCTAGTGGCATCGCTAGCATGGCGAAGCAGTGTCTTAGACCACTGCGCCACTCGGGAGGCCCTAGATTTCTTCTTGTAATCTTGTAAGAGTCTGCTGATTTCCACAGGCACATATGCCGCTGGGTGAGAGAAATTATCATTATTTTTGGGCAGAATTTAGGTTTTATGTCAGTCATTTTAGCTAAAAACGCCACCCCTGCCTAATTGGCGGGCTGGCCCTGAATTGCCTCGTGAGATTCAGTATTTTTGGTACGAAGGAGACTGATTTAGTTGCCATACTTACGAGAACACAAACACTTGCATCTTTCATAGTGAGCTAGCGAGGGACGGAGAGAGAGGAGGGGCACAGTATAGGCAGGTCGACCACCAGGCAGACGGAGTCGGAACAGTTCACTCATCCTATTGGAAATCAAAAACTATCTTGCAATGGAATGCTGTATTTAGCAATTTCTTGTCTTGCAACTTCAGCAAAGCAGGGCCTATCGTTAATGAATAGGCTAGGATATTCTACACGCAACCGACTACTCAGGCGCACTTGTATCATTAGCGATGAGAGAGAACAGGCAAGCCAGCTGCACTGATTTTAATTTTGTGTGGGAAAACCCACCAAATATAATTTTTCCATTAGGGATTTTTCTTATTTCGTTTAAGTGCTCGCATCCCTAATATAGAGGTAATATCGATTTTGAGACAAGATGTAATGTTTTCATATTTTGGTATACATTTTAGATGCTAATTAGAAATGCTGGTTATTCCTCGAAGATTTCTCACAATAACAAGCGTACCTCTGTGAAATGTCAGCGGACACAAGCCTTTTATTTTCACCGCCTTTAACATTTAATTCAGCTCGTGTTATGCGAAATACTATTTTTTGGATATAATGTTAATGTTTGAGAAAGGCCCCTCGGAATGTTTCTGAACATGAATAATCATATTTGTCTTGGTAAAATGTATTTTCTAACATAAGTGAAATTTCATCACTAAAGTGAGTTTTCACCAACTGTGGGCAGAGTGGGTGGACACCCTACTTGTGGTGCTGAAACCATCCACTATGCGTGCACCTCAGCCACAAATTTGAAGGAAAACGTACAGAAAGTTCAACCATAAACACCTTCTCTGGCAGTTCTTTAGAAAACAGCAAAAACTTGATTTGCACAGAAGTAGCTAGTCAGTTATGCTAACGTTAGCTAGCGATCCAAATGAGAATGTTTAGAATGCCTTGGCTGAATGACTAGATTCAACACTAATTTCCCACAATGATTTTAATCAAAACAGAACTAGTTCGTTTTTGTTGAAGTTCAGGTCAAAATATTTTGAAATGATCCAAATTCTAATGCATTAGCAGCTTGTGGTTAGTTTATCTTGAATATGGATACAAAGTAGCCTAGGCTAGATCTATGATATTTTACATTAACTTTTATATCAGACCTGGCTTAGATGTTTTAGAATAGGTTATACAACCCAATGGAATGTTTTCAATTGAAACCTTTTTGAATCATTTGACAGCCTTTATTTTAACAGCCTGAGGCGTTTTGCACCATTTCCCTACGGTCACTTTGTGTGTGTTCTTTCTAGGCTGAAAAAAACAGGGCTGCTGCCATGGCCAACAACCTGCAGAAGGGCAACGCTGGCCCGATGAGGCTCTACGTCGGATCCTTACACTTTAACATCACAGAGGAGATGCTGAGAGGAATTTTTGAGCCTTTTGGAAGGGTGAGAGCTGTTGTACAATGTACCCATAGGTGGTGCATTTGTTTCAAGTTTGGGGAAGCTGTTTCTCCACACACAAATCACCTTTTATAATAAAGCATTCCATGCGTCTATCACATTTGCAGACTAACATAAGGGAAAAATCATAATCTACTCAGACATGCCAACCTGCATGCATTTTGCGTACCATGCATGCAATTTCAGGTCAAAGCACGCTGATATGAAAAACAACCCTAAAATATGCAAAATAGGCTTTTAGTAGCACATTGTGGTTTTTGACTCAACCGTCTGAAGATGGCACTGAGCCAATCAGAGGACTTGGACGAGGAGAAAAAAATCTAGCTCTCTGCTCCGAACCGTAGTCATAGTATTATTTTCCTCCCTCAAGCTGGATGGCAGCTCACCATTTTGTCTGTTGATACCACTGTGAGGAAAAATGTAGAACAAAATGTTTAACCTCTGGGGTATGTGCGACGCTAGCGTCCCACCTGCGGGACACACTGCCAACAGCCAGTGAAATAGCAGGGTGCCAAATTCAAAACAACCAAAATCTCATAATTCAAATTTCTCAAACATACAAGTATTTTACACCATTTTAAAGATGCACTTCTCGTAAATCCAACCACATTGTGCGATTTCAAAAAGGCTTTACGGCGAAAGCATAGCATTAGATTGTTAGGACAGCACCTATACAAGAAAAACCACAGCCATTTTCCAAGCAAGGAGAGGCATCACAAAAACCAGAAATACAGCTAAAATTAATCACTAACCTTTGATCTTTCTCAGATGGCGCTCATAGGACTTCATGTTACACAATACATGTATGTTTTGCTCGATAAAGTTCATATTTATATCCAAAAACACCATTTTACATTGGCGTGTAATGTTCAGAAATGTTTTGCCTCCCAAAACTTCTGGTGAATGAGCACATCAATTTACAGAAATACTCATCATAAACGTTGATAAAATATACAACTGTTATTCAAAGAATTATAGATACATTTCTCCTTAATGCAACCGCTGTGTCAGATTTCAAAAAAACTTTACAGCGAAAGTACACTTTGCAATAATCTGAGTACGGCGCTCAGACACGAAACCAAACCCGCCATTTTGTGGTGTCAACAAAACTCAGAAATATAAATATTCAGTTACCTTTGATCTTCATCAGAATGCACTCCCAGGAATCCCAGTTCCCCAATTAAATGTTCATTTGTTTCTATAAAGTCCATGTATATGTCCAAATACCTCCTTTTTGTTTGCGCGTTCGGTCGAGTACTCCAAATGCCCTAGTGCTCGCACATTAAGTTCAGACAAAGTCAAAAAAAATTATATTACAGTTCATAGAAACATGTCAAACAATGTATAGAATCAATCTTTAGGATGTTTTTATCATGCATCTTCCATAATATTCCAACCGGACAATTACTTTGTCTTCAAAAAAGAAAAGGAACAGAGCTAACTCTCATGGGAACGAGCGCCACTGAGGCCATGTCATTCTGTCATCTGACTCCAGGACCTCTTGTTCTCTCAATATTCACAGTAGAAGCATGAAACAATGTTCTAAAGACTGTTGACATCTAGTGGAAGCCTTAGGAAGTGCAAAATGAACCCTAAGTCACTGTGTATTGGATAGGGAATCACTTGGAAAAACTACAAACCTCAGATTTCCACACTTCCTGGTTGGATTTTTCTCAGGTTTTTGCCTGCCAAATGAGTTCTGTTATACTCACAGACATCAGTCAAACAGTTTTAGAAACTTCAGTGTTTTCTATCCAAATCTACTAATAATATGCATATACTACCTTCTGAGCCTGAGTAGCAGGCAGTTTACTACGGGCACGCCTTTCATCCGGACGTCAAAATACTGCCTCCTGCCCTGTGTGTTAGTCAAGCACACAACCACTTTTGTAGTTAGCTCCTTAGCTAAGGTGTCGTTACGGACAAGGTAGTTAGCAACAGCGTTAAGTCAACTAAGCGAGAACACTTTCCTGCCCGCACATGCTTTGATCGCCAACGGTAGTAGGTGCAAGCGCGTTGACGAGCAAGGAAATGTGCTGTATTGAGGTAGTGTGGATGGATACAGATGTGGCCACGGGAGCTATTCCGCTAATAGCGTCCTTCACAGAAAGTTATTTTAGGCCTACTAATCTTTGTCTGTTAATGAATCATTTCTTGATCTCTCCTATTGATATAGCTGTATGTCAACAGCAGGCTTCAAATTATATGATAACAGTCAGATCACCAATGACAACAAAACATGTTGAATGAATGGTAGCCTAGTAATCAGACCCAACTTGGATTAGGTCAGGGGTGGCTCTCTGAAACAAGCTCATATAGGCCTAGTTCAGTTTCATATTCCAAATAACCTACAGTAAGTTAAAACCTCTAAGGATTGGACCCTTTTTTTCTTTAATTGTCGCCTAAAATAACATACCCAAATCTAACTGCCTGTAGCTCAGGACCTGAATCAAGGATATGCATATTCTTGATACCATTTGAAAGGAAACACTTTGAAGTTTGTGGAAATGTGAATTTAATGTAGGAGAATACAACGCGTTTGATCTAGTAAAATACATGTTAGATCTAGTAAAAGATCATTTTCTTTAATCTTTGAAATGCAAGACAAAGATCGTAATGTATTCCAGTTTAGGCGCGATTTAGATTTTACCAGTAGATGGCAGCAGTGTATGTGCAAATTCTTAAACTGATCCAATGAACCATTGCGTTCTGTTCAAAATGTTGTATCAAGTCTGCCCAAATGTGCCTAATTGGTTTATTAATACATTTTCAAGTTCATAACTGTGCGCACTCCTCAAACAATAGCATGGTATTTTTTCACTGTAATACCTACTGTAAATTGGACAGTGCAGTTAGATTAACAATAATTTTAAGCTTTCTGCTGAAATCAGATATGTCTATGTCCTGGGAAATGTTCTTGTTACTTACAACCTCATGCTAATCACATTAGTGCACATTAGCTCAACCGTCCTGCAGGGGGACAGCGATCCTGTAGAGGCTAGACTACTACATTTCATCTGGTAATTGAATTGTTCAGTATTTTCTCCCCAAACATAGTTAAGAAGCCAGTGTACAATTTTGCTAGACTATCCACATAAAAACACCTGTTAATTGGAATGATTAACCTTAAATGTAACCTATAAAATGCAAAGTGTCATTGAGACCACCTAAATTTCATTTTTGATCAAACATGAATTTGTGTTCATTTGTTTGATATAATTTCAGACTCTTTCAGGAAATGGCAGTTACAGGTTTAAAAAAATATTTTTTTAATGCACCAACCTCCTGAGGGGAAAGTTGACGGACCCCTTCCTGACCTCCCCTCTAACCCAACCTTAGGCCTACATCAGCACCACCTTGTCAGAAAATCCTAGGGAGAGCCCTGATTTGTACATTTAAACATATTTCTAGTTATCTACTGAAGAGCAGCCAATTACCAAGGACCCATAAGTCTATAGCCTACCATTCCTACTGGCCAACATGGCATTAATAGGCAAAAAAATAGCATTTGCCTATGATTTGAGCAGTGTGGGTGTCGCACGTGTGCCGTCATGGGGTCCAGGGCCGGGGCTGAAGTGGTACTGATAAAAATACTTCAAGGTTGGCCGGTGTGTAGATTTGTTAACAGTAGGCCAAGTCATTGTTGTAAGTTAATATAACTCACTCACTGTCTGCAAAAATATTGTAGGGCTACAATATATCAGTGCTATGCAGATTTTAATCTGTTATCCATTTCTTTTCACCAGATTGAGAGTATTCAGCTCATGATGGACAGTGAGACTGGAAGATCTAAAGGATATGGCTTCATCACTGTAAGTATCACACTAAATCCAGTCAATCTCTTATTTTCCTCTATTATTAACTTAAATGCGCTCGTTTACATGCACACCAGGGTTTCCGTTAGCCGGTAATATCCGGCTTTTGGACGATAAAATATAATATAAAGCAGATTAACCTCTATGGGCTATGTCCCACCCCTGGCAAGCGTCCCACCCCTGGTACACCCTATCAACAACAGGTGAAATATCAAGAGCGCCAAATTTGAAAACAATTAAATGTCATAATTCAAATTTCTCAAACATACAACTATTTTACACCCTTTGAAAGATAAACATCTTAATCTAACCACGTTGTCCGATTTCAAAAAGGCTTTACGGCGAAAGCATAAAGTTAGATTATGTTAAGACAGTACATTGAAAATAGCTGTGTGTAATGTTTTGTCAATGCAAAGACGCGCGTCACCAAAAGCAGAAAACCAGCTAAAATTATGCACTAACCTTTGACAATCTCCATCAGATGACACTCCAAGGACATTGTTAGACAATACATGCATTTTTTGTTCTATCAAGTTCATATTTATATCCAAAAACAGCGTTTTACTATGGCGTTGATGTTGAGGAAATCTTTTCCCTCCAATAACCGCCAGTCAATCAGCACAACAAATTAAATAATTACTATTCGAAAACATTGGTAAAATATTATATTGACATGAATAATATTCAAGGCGGACGATTGCATTCTCTTTTAAAACGTATTGGAACGAGAGTACCCAACATGAACTCGCGCGCCAGAGTCTTGTCGGCCACCACCGTTCCAAGGCTCTTGTTCGTTCAGTTCTCACAGTAGAAGACTCAAACAACTTTGTAAAGACTGGTGACATCTAGTGGAGGCCATAGGAAGTGCTCAACGATTAATAAGCCCCTGTGTGTTTCAATGGCATAGGCTTAAAGGTAATTCAACACATCAGGTATCCACTTCCTGTCAGAATTTGTCTCAGGGTTTTGACTGCCATATGAGTTCTGTTATACTTACAGACACCATTCAAACAGTTTTAGAAAATGCAGTGTTTTCTACCCAAACCTGAACAATAATATGCATATTCTAGCTTCTGAGTTGGTGTAGGAGGCAGTTAAAAATGGGCAATTTTTTTTCAAAATGCTCAATACTGCCCCCTATCCCTAAGAAGTTTTTACAGCTGTTGAATTTCTTTCCTTAATGTTTTTGAGCCGATCTGTTGTTGTGACAAGGTAGGGGTGTTATACAGAAGATGGCTCTATTTGGTAAAAGACCAAGTCCATGTTATGGCAAGAACAGCTCAAATAAGCAAAGAGAAAAGACAGTTAAATCATACTTTAAATCAAATAAAATGTTTGTCACGTGCTGAATACAACAAATTTCACTAAGGTAAAGTCCATGGAGAATAAGAGCACCTCCTCCCAGCTGCCCACGATATGACCCATAACAGCTCACTGTCAACTGATTTAACTTGTAATATACCCTTTCCTGTTACCAAATTTGTTACGGGGAACGTATACATTTCCCAAATTGACATTCTCCTGTAACATACAGTATATATATGGAACACATGTAAGCCCTTTACTATTGTAAAGGCTAGGGAACACTGTCACCACCGATAAATCCATGATAATTGACCATTTCAAAAAGCATTTTTCTACAGCTGGCCATGCTTTCCACCTGGCTACCCCTACCCCGGTCAACAGCCCTGCACCCCCACAGTAACTTGCCCAAGACTCCCCCGTTCTCTTTCACCCAAATCCAGATAGCTGATGATTTGAGAGCTGCAAAATCTGGACCCTCTCTTTCTAAAATTCACTGCCGAATTTGTTGCATCCCCTATTACTAGCCTGTTCAACCTCTCTTTCGTATTGTCTGAGATCCCCAAAGATTGGAAAGCTGCTGCGGTCATCCCCTCTTCAAAGGGGGAGACACTCTAGACCCAAACTGCTACAGACCTATATCTATCCTACCCTGTCTTTCTAAGGTCTTTTAACCTCCCTGGGCAAGGTGGGAAGTTTGCGTCCCACCTAGTCAACAGCCAGTGGAATCACGTGGCGCAAAATACAAATACCTCAAATGCTATAACTTAAATTTCTCAAACGTATGACTATTTTACACCATTTTAAAGACAAGACTCTCGTTAATCTAACCACATTGTCCGATTTCAAAAAGGCTTTACAGCGAAAGCAAAACAATAGATTGTCAGGAGAGTACCCTGCCAAAAATAATCACACAGCCATTTTCAAAGCAAGCATATATGTCACAAAAACCAAAACCACAGCTAAATGAAGCACTAACCTTTGATGATCTTCATCAGATGACACTTCTAGGACATTATGTTATACAATACATGCATGTTTTGTTCAATGAAGTTCATATTTATATCAAAAAACAGCTTTTTGCATTAGCATGTGATGTTCAGAACTAGCATACCCATCGCAAACTTCCGGTGAATTTACTAAATTACTCATGATAAATGTTCGCAAAAAACTAATTATTTTAAGTATTATAGATACAGAACTCCTTTATGCAATCGCGGTGTCAGATTTTAAAAAAGCTTTTCGGTGAAAGCACATTTTGCAATATTCTGAGTAGATGGCCCGGCCATCACGGCTAGCTAATTTGACACCCACCAAGTTTGGCCCTCACCAAAGTCAGATTTACTATAAGAAAAATTGGATTACCTTTGCTGTTCTTCGTCAGAATGCACTCCCAGGACTTCTACTTCAACAACAAATGTTGTTTTGGTTGAAATAATCCATAGTTATATCCAAATAGCTCCGTTTTGTTCGTGCGTTCAAGTCACTATCCGAACGGTGACGCGCCGGCGCATTTCGTGACAAAGAAATTCAAAATATTCCATTACCGTACTTCGAAGCATGTCAAACGCTGTTTAAAATACATTTTTATGCTATTTTTCTTGTAAAATAGCGATAATATTCCAGCCGGGCGACGCTGTATTCGTTCAAACACTGAAAGAAAGAAATTGAGTCTCGTGAACGCACGCTCCAGTGTCATTGTTCTCAGAAGGACCACTCACAAAAACCCCTGCTGTTTTTCGCCCAGAGACTGGAGAGCTCTCATTCCACTTTCTGGCGCCTTCCTAGAGCCAATGAAAGCCTTAGAAAATGTCACGTTACAGCAGAGATGCTGTATTTTTGATAGATGCCCTAGAAGGAGAACAAATTGTCAGACAGGGCACTTCCTGTATAGAATCTTCTCAGGTTTTGGCCTGCCATAGGAGTTCTGTTAAACTCACAGACACCATTCAAACAGTTTTAGAGACTTTAATGTTTTCTATCCAAATCTACTAATTATATGCATATTCTAGTTTCTGGGCAGGAGTAGTAACCAAATTAAATCGGGTACTTTTTTTATCCGGCCGTGAAAATACTGCCCACTATCCCAAACAGGTTAACCTCTAGGGGACCCCTTCCCGTTCTTATCCTGTTAACGGGATTGATTTTGACAACAGCCAGTGGAAAATCAGAGCGCCAAATTCAAAACAGCTAAAATCTCATAATTCCATTTTCTCAAACAAGCAACTATTTTACAAAATTTTAAAGATAAACTTCTCGTAAATCCAACCACATTGTCCGATTTCAAAAAGGCTTTACGACGAAAGCATAAAATTAGATTATGTTAGAGTACATAGACAAAAATAATCACGCAGCCATTTTCCAAGCAACTAGATGCATCACAAAAACCCAAAACACAGCTAAATGATGCACTAACCTTTGACGATCTTCATCAGATGACACTCCTAGTACATTGTTACACAATACATGTATGTTTTGCTCGATGAAGTTCATATTTATAATAAGTGTCCAAAAAACCAAACATTTTCTGAGCATTCTTATATATCCTAGATAAAGGACAGACACTTCAAAATCCGATTCCTTTGATTTATATTTTGACTGTCTTTGTTGCCAGGTATTGTATTTATTATGGATCCGCGGCTACTCTTCCTGGGGTCCAGCAAAATTAAGGTTCCATAAGGTGTTTTTTTTTTTAAATCTAATTTTACTGTTTGTGTCAGTTACTTGATGTGGAATAGAGTTCCATATAGTCATGGCTCTATGTAGTACTGTGCGGATATTGCAAAATGTGCTTTCGCCGAAAAGCTATTTTAAAATCTGACACCGCGATTGCATAAAGGAGTTCTGTATCTATAATTCTTAAAATAATGTTTTTTGTGAACGTTTATCATGAGTAATTTAGTAAATTCACCGGAAGTTTGCGGTGGGTATGCTAGTTCTGAACATCACATGCAAATGTAAAAAGCTGGTTTTTGATATAAATATGAACTTGATTGAACAAAACATGCATGTATTGTATAACATAATGTCCTAGGAGTGTCATCTGATGAAAATCATCAAAGGTTAGTGCTGCATTTAGCTGTGGTTTTGGTTTTTGTGACATATATGCTTGCTTTGAAAATGGTTGTGTGATCATTTTTGGCAGGGTACTCTCCTGACAATCGGACAATGTGGTTAGATTAACGAGAGTCTTGTCTTTAAAATGGTGTAAAATAGTCATATGTTTGAGAAATTGAAGTTATAGAATTTGAGGTATTTGTATTTTTGCGCGACGCTCTACCATTGGATATTGGTGAGGCGTTCCACTAGCGGAACGTCTGTCCCAAAAAGATTAACTACCTCCCATACTTCCATTTGTTTGTATGGGTTACCTTCCGACAAATCGGAAGCAAAACGGAGAACGCCATCGTGTTCATGAGTGGGGTCATATTGTACTGAACAAAAATGTAAACAAAAAAAAAATGATTTTACTGAGTTAGTTTATATAAGGAATGTATAATGAATTTATTTCAATTGATTACAGAAGTATCTTATCTTAGGGCAATGTGTCCAATTTGTCCTGATGGTGGCACAGTGAGCCCATAGCTTCTACCCCAGCATTGCTGCTTGCAGCTTTAATTATGGTTTCTGTCTGGAGCATCTACTGGTGTAAAAATCGCCATGGATGCAGGCTGTGTATTTTCAGTGGCAACTTTATTTGGACGTATTTTAGAATGTTATAGTGTGAATGTCAACGCATAATGCTTTATTCTTAGCAGTTTTGTTGGACTTTTCTCTTACAACAATTTTCAAGGACCTCAATTTTATAATTAAGTGCTTGAGAAAGTCCTTCAATTTGTCTGTCTATTTGTGGAAAAATCACCCTGATTAACTCTTTAGTTATGTCACAGTTTACAGTGAGGGGGGAAAAAAGTATTTGATCCCCTGCTGATTTTGTACGTTTGCCCACTGACAAAGAAATGATCAGTCTATAATTTTAATGGTAGGTTTATTTGAACAGTGAGAGACAGAATAACAACAACAAAAAATCCAGAAAACCGCATGTCAAAAATGTTATAAATTGATTTGCATTTTAATGAGGGAAAAAAGTATTTGATCCCCTGCTGATTTTGTACGTTTGCCCACTGACAAAGAAATGATCAGTCTATAATTTTAATGGTAGGTTTATTTGAACAGTGAGAGACAGAATAACAACAACAAAAAATCCAGAAAACCGCATGTCAAAAATGTTATAAATTGATTTGCATTTTAATGAGGGAAATAAGTATTTGACCCCCTCTCAATCAGAAAGATTTCTGGCTCCCAGGTGTCTTTTATACAGGTAAAGAGCTGAGATTAGGAACACACTTAAAGGGAGTGCTCCTAATCTCACCTTGTTACCTGTATAAAAGACACCTGTTCACAGAAGCAATCAATCAATCAGATTCCAAACTCTCCACCATGGCCAAGACCAAAGAGCTCTCCAAGGATGTCAGGGACAAGATTGTAGACCTACACAAGGCTGGAATGGGCTACAAGACCATCGCCAAGCAGCTTGGTGAGAAGGTGACAACAGTTGGTGCGATTGTTGTAATGACAGAAATGGAAGTGGAAGAAACACAAAAGAACTGTCAATCTCCTTCGGCCTGGGGCTCCATGCAAGATATCACCTCGTGGAGTTGCAATGATCATGAGAACGGTGAGGAATCAGCCCAGAACTACACGGGAGGATCTTGTCAATGATCTCAAGACAGCTGGGACCATAGTCACCAAGAAAACAATTGGTAACACACTACGCCGTGAAGGATTGCAATCCTGCAGCGCCCGCAAGGTCCCCCTGCTCAAGAAGCACATATACATGCCCGTCTGAATCATTCAGATGTTCATTGGCAAACGTCAGAGGACAACTGGTGAAAGTGTTGTGGTCAGATGAAACCAAAATGGAGCTCTTTGGCATCAACTCAACTCGCCGTGTTTGGAGGAGGAGGAATGCTGCCTATGACCCCAAGAACACCATCTCCACCGTCAAACATGGAGGTGGAAACATTATGCTTTGGGGGTGTTTTTCTGCTAAGGGGACAGGACAACTTCACCGCATCAAAGGAACGATGGACGGGGCCATGTACCGTCAAATCTTGGGTGAGAACCTCCTTCCCTCAGCCAGGGCATTGAAAATGGGTCGTGGATGGGTATGCCAGCATGGCAATGACCCAAAACACACGGCCAAGGCAACAAAGGAGTGGCTCAAGAAGAAGCACATTAAGGTCCTGGAGTGGCCTAGCCAGTCCCCAGACCGTAATACCATAGAACATCTGTGGAGGGAGCTGAAGGTTTGAGTTGCCAAACGTCAGCCTCAAAACCTTAATGACTTGGAGAAGATCTGCACAGAGGAGTGGGACAAAATCCCTCCTGAGATGTGTGCAAACCTGGTGGCCAACTACAAGAAACGTCTGACCTCTGTGATTGCCAACAAGGGTTTTGCCACCAAGTACTAAGTCATGTTTTGCAGAGGGGTCAAATACTTATATCCCTCATTAAAATGTAAATGATTTTTATAACATTTTTGACATGTGTTTTTCTAGATTTTTTTGTTGTTATTCCATCTCACTGTTCAAATACATCTACCATTAAAATTAAAGACTGATAATTTCTTTGTAAGTGGGCAAATGTACAAAATCAGCAGGGGATCAAATACTTTTTTCCCCCCACTGTAGGTAGGTAGGTAGGTAGGTAGGTAGGTAGGTAGGTAGGTAGGTCCAAAAAATATATGGGGGATTGGAAATAATGCAGACAATTACATTGACGGAAGCAACAATCTTTCTGCAATATTAAGCTCATCCACCCCTAAAAAAACAAACAACAATTTGTCTGTATAAACCCTGATTAGTGTGCATGTAAACAGTCATTTAAATGGCATTTGTGTCCTCTAGTTCTCGGACGCAGAGTGTGCCAAGAAGGCCCTGGAGCAGTTGAACGGGTTTGAGCTGGCCGGCCGGCCCATGAAGGTGGGCCATGTCACGGAGCGCACAGATGCCTCCACCGCCAGTTCATTCCTGGACAGCGACGAGCTGGAGAGGACGGGCATTGACCTAGGCACAACCGGGCGTCTGCAGCTCATGGCCAGACTGGCTGAAGGTAAAGCCTGAGAGCCCAGGGCCTGTATTCACAAAGAATCTTGAAATAATACTTAAATCACGTCAAATTCTATACTGAGTTTCACTTCAGAACCGATCTATAAAGAGTGAACAAGTACGAATGTCGAGCTCAATGTCTTTCAGGCACGGGACTGCAAATTCCTCCAGCCGCACAGCAAGCCCTACAGATGAGTGGGGCCATTGCTATTGGTGCCATGGCTGCTGTATCAGGTAATAAAAGGTTAATCAATTGGACAAGCCCATCTGACTGCCATGGCTGGTTTTCTCTGAGTTATTTGTAAAAGGCAGGTTTTATCCGGCATTGATCGGATCTGTTGATTTTGCCAGTGAGACTCTATGATTGGTTGATATGATGCGAGGAGCTGGTCTGTGAGAATGGCTTCAGTACTGGGCTGGCTTGACACGCACATTAAACATGAATAAAGTTCACTTAGTTTAGTGTGATGTATTTTGACTTTTTATTTTATTTTTTAGCTGCCATGAATCCTGCTATGAACATGAACATGAATATGAACATGAATACAGCTATGAACTTGCCATCCCAGCCACTTGCTACACACTGTTTCCAGCTGTCTAACATGTTCAACCCTCAGTCGTAAGTATTGAACTATTAATCTAGTTGTTCAATGCAGCATCTTTGTATTCCAAGGGGGGCCAGCTGATGAAAGTACACAAACTATAGACTTCTTTGACCTTAAGATGATATTTGTTCCCAAGTACTGGTCCCAATCACTTGTCCCTTGTGGGTGATGATTTCCCATCTGGTTTTACAGTGAAGATGACCCAGGCTGGGATGTTGACATTCAGCATGATGTCATTGAGGAATGCAACAAACATGGAGGAGTTGTGCACATATACGTCGATAAGAATTCCACTGAAGTAAGACTTAAGTGTAGTTGAATGGTTTTGTAATGGTTGCAGTTTTAAATAGAAATTAAAGTTATTGTTTTTATTTTTAGGGCAACGTGTATGTGAAATGTCCAACCATTCCTGCTGCCATGGCTGCAGTAAACGCATTACATGGTCGATATTTTGCAGGTAAGAGAACTGACTGACCGGTACTCAATTATACACTCACCTGACAGTTTATTAGGTACACCCATCTAGTATTGTGTCGCACCCCCCTTTGTCTCCAGAACAGCCAGAATTTTAGGGGGCATTGTGCTAGGTGTCGGAAACCTTCCACAGGGATGTTTGTCTATGCTGACGCGATGGCATCAGTTTCTGCAGATTGGATGGTGCTACATTCATGCTGCAAACAGCCTGTTCTATCTCATTCCAAAGAGGCTCTATTGGGTTGAGGTCTGGGGACTGTGCAGGCCACTCAAGTAAACTGAACTCGCTGTCATATTCCAGGCAATGTTTTCCCGCTTAATTGTCCAGTTTTGGTGAACGTGTGCATTTTAGCTGATAGGAGGGGAACCCGGTGTGGTATTCTGCTGCAATAGCCCAAGGATCGACAACTTGTGTGTATCGAGATGCCATTCTGAACACCACTGTTGTACTGCGCTGTTATTTGTCCCTTTGTGGCCCGCCTGTTAGCTCACACGGTTCTTGCCATTCTCCTTCGTCCTCATCGAGCTGTTTTCACCCACAGGACTGCCGCCGACAATGTCTTGTAGTGTGTGAAAATCCCAGGAGGCTGGCCGTTTCTGAGATACTGGGTCTGGTACGGCTGGCACCGACCATCATACCAAGCTCAGTCTCTTAGGCCCTCGTTTTGCCCATTTTAACGTTCAATCAAAAGTAACTGGATGCTTTATATAGCAAGCCACGGCAATGTGACTCACTGTATGTAGGAGCGATCAGTTTTCGGGACCGACGTGGTGTACTTAATGAACTGGCTGGTGACTGTAAATTGTCAGTGATGGAGTCATTGTTTATGAAGATGTTTTGAACTGTAATTTTCTTCACAGGTAAAATGATCACAGCGGCATACGTCCCTCTCCCGACATATCATAACCTTTTTCCTGATTCTGTGACAGCTACCCAGCTCCTCATCCCTCCTGCTCGCCGATGATCTCACAGCGAGACACAAACTGATTTGTTGGACACTGTATAATTGATTATTTTCTCTTTTTAAAAGTTTGACATTTTGTCTATGGTCTGTTTTTCATTCCTGCAAGTTATGGCAGTATGTTTTTCTTTTGTTAGTAGATGAAGTAAGAATTTTTTTTTTTTTTCAGTACTTTTTTTTTTTTTTCAGTACTTTTTTTTTTGAGACTTACCTTGCGTTGGTGGCAAAAAGAATCAAAGCTTTATTTGCGTAGCCACATCCAAGTGTTGGAGTTTCAGCCAGTCTAATAAAGGGATTATAGTCCCTGAAGAGTTTATTGGTGGATCTGGACAATTTACCATTTTATCTTTTGTAAAATGTATTCTTGTTCATACATTGTCTTGTGCTTGATCGCTTTGATGGGCATGTTTTCCCTGAAGTGTGTAACTTAGACACCCAGACACAAAAGAGGATATTGATTATTTTTGGAGAAGAAATACAATTCGAACATTGCAGTTTCAATTATACATCAGAATATTATTCAATGTTTTAAGCTCCATGAGCTCTGAAAACGTAATGACTGATTTCAGTTGTGCTCATTTAGAGACATTTGGTTTTTCAGTATCTGTTTTCTAATCAAGATTTGATTTTGTATAGACCTTGATTAAAATGTATTTTAAAGTCATCCAGTTTCTTTACTTGCTCAATACTGTCTGTAGCACACTTCTATTCTCCTCCCATGTGGTATATAGACAATATTTAATAATATTAAACTGAGTAATATTTGTTCTTGCTGGAACATCCACTTGCCTCCTGGCAGAGGCAACCAAGTTTTGGGCAAAAATGTCCTGGTGCCTCATTTATAACCATTCAATTTCTAAGTTTCTGCTTGTTCCATTTCTGAAGTCTATGCATGTACAACATTATTGAGATTTATTTACTTGGCGCATGGCATGTTTCCTGTTCAGACCTGTCATAAAACTGCACGGGTGTGAAAGTCTGCCTGGAATACAACCTCCATTCACATTTTTATAGTGACAATAACCCCCTTTATTTGCTGTTTAATTTGGAACTATTGGCATAAGGCCACAGCAGGCAAACAACATTGTTTAGTTTATCAATAGATTATTTGGCTTACAGTGCATTCGGAAAGTATTCAGACCCCTTGACCTTTTCCACTATTAACGCCTTATTCTAAAATTGATAAAATGGTTTATTTCCCTTCAATCTACACAATAAACAGGAAAGGGCCTACCCAAGCTGTTGCCACAAAGTTGGAAGCACAGAATAGTCTAGATTTCCCTTAACTGGAATTAAGGGGCCTAGCCCGAACCATGAAAAGCAGCCCCAGACCATTATTTATTCTCCACCAAACTTTACAGTTGGCACTATGCATTCGGGCAGGTAGAGTTCTGGCATCCGCCAAACCCAGATTCGTCCGTTGGCCTGCCAGATGGTGAAGCGTGATTCATCACTCCAGAGAACACATTTCCACTGCTCCAGAGTCCAATGGCAGTGAGCTTTACACCATGTTGCTTGGTATTGCGCATGGTGATGTTAAGCTTGTGTGTGGCTGCTCAGCCATGGAAACCCATTTCATCAACCTCCCGACGAACAGTTCTTCTGCTGACTTTGTTTCCAGAGGCAGTTTGGAACTCGGTAGGGAGTGTTGCAACTGAGGACAGACGATTTTTACGCTCTTCGCACTTCAGCCCTCGGCGGTCCCATCTGTGAGCTTGTGTGGCCTATCACTTTGCGGCTGAGCCTTTGTTGCTCCTAGATGTTTCCACTTCACAATAACACTTACAGTTGACCGGGACAGCTCTAGCAAGGCAGAAATTTGACGAACTGACTTGTTGGAAAGGTGGCATCCTATGAGTGTCAGCTCTTCAGTAAGGCTATTCTACTGACAATGTTTGTCTTTGGAGATTGCATGACTGTGTGCTCGATTTTTATACACCTGTCAGCAACGGGTGTGGCTGAAATAGCCAAATCCACTAATTTGAAGGGGTGTTCACATACAGTTGAAGTCAGAAGTTTACATACACTTAGATTGGAGTCATTAAAACTCGTTATTCAACCTCTCCATGCATTTATTTTTAACACTATAGTTTTGGCAAGTCGGTTAAGACATCTACTTTGTGCATGACACAAGTAATTTTTCCAACAATTGTTTACAGACGGATTATTTCACTTATAATTTACTGTATCACAATTCCAGTGGGTTAGAAGTTTACATACACTAAGTTGACTGTGCCTTTAAACAGCTTGGAAAATTCCAGAAAATTATGTCATGGCTTTAGAAGCTTCTGATAGGCTAATTGACATAATTGGAGTCAATTGGAGATGTACCTGTGGATGTATTTCAAGGCCTACCTTCAAACTCAGTGTCTTTGCTTGACATCATGGGAAAATCAAAAGTAATTGTAGACCTCCACAAGTCTGGTTCATCCTTGGGAGCCATTTCCAAATGCATGAAGGTACCACATTCATCTGTACAAACAATAGTACGCAAGTATAAACACCATGGGACCACACAGCCGTCATACCGCTCAAGGAGACATGTTCTGTCTCCTAGAGATGAATGTACTTTGGTGCGAAAGGTGCAAATCAATCCCAGAAAAACTTGCAAAGGACCTTGTGAAGATGCTGGAGGAAACAGGTCCAAAGTATCTATTTTCACTGTAAAAGAGTCCTATATCGACGTAACCTGAAAGGCCGCTCAGCAAGGAGAAGCCACAGCTCCAAAACGGCCATAAAAAAGCCAGACTACGGTTTGCAACTGCACATGGGGACAAAGATCGTACTTTTTGTAGAAATGTCCTCTGGTCTGATGAAACAAAAATATAACTTTTTGGCCATAATGACCATCGTTATGTTTGGAGGAAAAAGGGGGAGGCTTGCAAGCCGAAGAACACCATCCCAACCGTGAAGCACGAGGGTGGCAGCATCATGTTGTGGGGGTGACTGGTGCACTTCACAAAATAGATGGCATCATGAGGATGGAAAATGTGGATATATTGACGCAACATCTCAAGACATCAGTCTTGAAGTTAAAGCTTGGTCGCAAATGTGTCTTCCAAATGGACAATGGATGCAACTTCCAAAGTTGTGGCAAAATGGCTTAAGGACAACAAAGTCAAGGTGTTGGAGTGGCCATCACAAAGCCCTGACCTCAATCCCACAGAAAATTTGTGGGCAGAACTGAAAAAGCGTGTGCGAGCAAGGAGGCCTACAAACCTGACTCAGTTACACCAGCTCTGTCAGGAGGAATGGGCCAAAATTCACCCAACTTATTGTGGGAAGTTTGTGGAAGGCTACCCGAAACGTTTGACCCAAGTTCAACAATTTAAATGCAATGCTACCAAATACTAATTGAGTGTATGTAAACTTCTGACCCACTGGGAATGTGATGAAAGAAATTGAAGATTTAATTAATCATTCTCTCTACTATTGTTCTGAAATTTCACATTCTTAAAATAAAGTGGTGATCCTAACTGACCTTAGATAGGGAATTCTTACTAGGAATAAATGTCAGGAATTGTGAAAAACTGGGTTTAAATGTATTTGGCTAAGGTGTATGTAAACTTATGACTTCAACTGTACTTTTGGCCATGTAGTGTATGTAGCCGATCTGTGTATGGACCCTAAAACGTTTGGTATAAATATTAGTTCATGAACCTCAGCTATGAACCTCAGCTATCATAGTTGTTGTATCAACTTTAAGTCTGAATGGCATTAATGAAGCCTATGGATAGAGTAGAATATTATATAACTTTATTATGCCAAGGATACAAGTCGTATGCATGTAGTTATTACCAAGCATGAGATCCCCACAGTGTAGCCTGTACATTGAATATATTCACTGATCATGTACTCTTCCTTGGCAAATAAAGGTGCGGTTCAGGTATGTACTGATCTGAGGACACATCATAGATGTAGTATTTCATCACATGAGAGACTTAATTTCAACCAGTAGAGAATGTGAAAAGCTTTTTTGAAAGTGTAAGAAATACAAAATACGTGCCTTATAAATTGTATAATTGTAATATTAAAAACAGATAAAAAACTACTTATGGAATAGCGGGGACTGTGAAGCAACACAAACATTGGCACAGACACACACGATAACATACGCACTATACATACACATGGATTTAGGACTGTAGATATGTGGTAGTGGTGGAGTAGGGGCCTGAGGGCACACAGTGTGTTGTGAAATCTGTGAATGTATTGTAATGTTTTAAAAGTGTATAAACTGCCTTAATTTTGCTGGACCCCAGGAAGAGTAGCTGCTGCTTTGGTAGCAGCTAATGGGGATCCATAATAAATACAAAAATAGAAAAACTGGTAAGTCCAAACCACGCATGAACAAGGAAATCTATATTTGGAGAGCCTGTTTCTATCCTGCTCTTGACTTTGGTGCAGGGCATGTGATGTCCATAGCCTCTTCATCGCAAAACTCCCTGATCTTCTCAAAAGATAAGTTTATCTAGCTGGGTCCATTCCAGGTGGTGCTTGTACAGGCAGACCATCTATGGGAGGTAGGATGTCAGCGTTGCGCAGCAGCTGAGACCTGGTCCCGACAGTCCGAACGCTCCTTGGCGACAACAACACCAGGCTCCAGAGCATCGAAGCTGTAAAACAGGGAATAACAAACAAAAATCAGAAGACATTACAACCCTGAACAACATCAATTCACCTCCCGAGTTTAGATAAGAAGAATAACCTCATGCAATGAAAATTATATTCACCTGAAGTGCTGGTACTACTTGAACTACTTTGAACTGCCTGAAGTCAGGTATTGTTGCCAGCCATAGCTTTCCACCAGCACCGTACCATCCTCCAGTCCAATCAGCTGTCGGATGTTGGACTGGAGGATGGTAGAGGCGGAGAAATGTATTTTCTTTCAACAGTCTGTCTCCTTCCTTGGGTACCGGTTGTCCGCGTCAGGGGCGGAGATGGAGACTGACCGCATTTCAGCCGTGCGTAATTGGCCGACTCCAACCACGGTAAAGGAGGTGCAGCGGTTTTTAGGGTTTGCCAACTACTACCGGAGATTTATCCGGGGTTTTGTCCAGGTGGCGGCTCCCATTACGTCCTTACTGAAGGGGGGACCGGTGCGACTGCGGTGGTCGGCTGAGGCGGACAGAGCTTTTGGTAACCTGAAGGCTCTGTTTACCACGGCTCCAGTGCTGGCGCATCCTGATCCCTCCTTAGCGTTCATAGTTGAGGTGGATGCATCCGAGGCTGGAATAGGGGCTGTGCTATCTCAGCGCTCGGGTAAGCCACCAAAACTCCGCCCCTGTGCTTTCTTTTTGAAGAAGCTCAGCTCGGCGGTGCGAAACTATGATGTGGGGGATAGGGAGTTGTTGGCTGTTGTCGGGGCTCTGAAAGCGTGGAGACATTGGCTTGAGGGGGCTAGACACCCTTTTCTCATTTGGACTGACCACCGAAATCTGGAGTACATTCGGGCAGCGAGGAGACTGAACCCTCGCCAGGCTAGGTGGGCTATGTTTTTCACACGCTTTGTTTTCACCCTTTCCTACAAACCAGGTTCCCAGAACGTGAAGGCAGACGCACTGTCCCGGCTGTATGATACAGAGGAGCGGTCCACGGAGCCCACTCCCATAATTCCCGCTTCTTGCCTGGTGGCACCGGTGGTATGGGAGGTGGACGCGACATTGAACAGGCGTCACGTGCAGAACCCACTCCCCCACAGTGTCCCGTTGAGCGCGTGTACGTTCCGTTTGATGTTCGCGATCATTTGATCTGTTGGGCCCACACATCACCCTCCTGGTATCGGTCGGATGGTGCGCTGCCTTGCGGGGAAGTACTGGTGGCCCACGTTAGCTAAGGACGTGAGGGTTTATGTCTCCTCCTGTTCGGTAAGCACACAGTGCAAGCCACCTAGACATCTGCCCAGAGGCAAGCGACCGTGGTCACACCTATCTGTGGATTTCGTGACGGATCTTCCCCCGTCGCGGGGTAACACCACGATCCTGGTCGTTGTGGATCGGTTTTCTAAGTCCTGCCGTCTCCTTCCTTTGCCCGGTCTCCCTACGGCTCTACAGACTGCGGAAGCCCTGTTCACCCATGTATTCCGGCACTATGGGGTGCCTGAGGATATAGTGTTTGATCGGGGTCCCCAATTTACGTCTAGAGTCTGGAGGGCGTTTATGGAACGCCTGGGGGTCTCGGTCAGCCTTACCTCAGGTTTCCAGCCCGAAAGTAACGGGCAGATGGAAAGAGTCAACCAAGAGGTGGGTAGGTTTCTGCGGTCCTATTGCCAGGACCGGCCGAGAGAGTGGGCGTCATTTATCCCCTGGGCAGAGATGGCCCAAAACTCCCTACGCCACTCTTCGACTAATCTTACTCCTTTTCAGTGTGTGCTAGGTTATCAGCCGGTCCTGGCACCATGGCATCAGAGCCAGATCTTGGCTCCTGCGGTGGATGAATGGTTTCGGCACTCGGAGGAGACATGGAACGCTGCCCATGTCCGACTACAACGAGCCATCAGGCAGCAAAAGGCGAGTGCCGACAGCCACCGCAGTGAGGCCCCGGTTTATGCACCGGGGGATCGGGCCTGGCTCTCGACCCGAATCCTGCCCCTTTACCTGCCCTGCCAGAAGCTGGGTCTGCAGTTTGTGGGGCCATTCAAAGTCCTGAGGAGATTGAACGAGGTTTGTTATAGGTTACAACTCCCACCTGATTATCATATTAACCCCTCGTTCCATGTGTCTCTCCTCAGGCCGGTGGTAGCTGGCCCACTCCAGCAGTCTGAGGTGCAGGAGGTTCCTCCGCCCCCTCTGGACATCGAGGGGGCCCCGGCGTATACAGTACGAGCCATTATGGACTCCAGTACCTCGCCCGGAGGAGCAAAGCTGGGTACCGGCGGAGGACCCATCGTTAATCCAGGAGTTTCACCGCTTCCGTCCGGATCGCCCTGCTCCCCGTCCTCCGGGTCGTCCCCGAGGCCGGAGTCGGCGCGCTGCTGGAGCCGCGCATCGGGGGGGGGGGGGGGGGTTCGGCAGTCGACGTCACTGGCTTACTAGTTGCCACCGATCTATGTTTCCCTGTTCGTTTGCTTTTGTCTTTATTTTTCACACCTGTTTATGATTCCCTGATTATGTTCATTATTTTACCCTCTGGCTTCCTTGTTTGTCTTGTCCGTGATTGTTTCCTGTTTTGTGATTGTTGGAGGTGTTTTCTCCTAACCCTGTATTTTGGATGTGGAAGAAGTTTGATTATGATTTTAGTAAACACGCTATTGTTTACACTCATCCATGTGTCCTGCGCCTGACTCCGACACTTCTTCTAACTAAAGCATTACACCACAGACCAGCAAATATTCTTACATCATCAACATATGAATCACTTCAAAACATATTGTATGACCTCTTATACACTATATTAGGCCCAGCCTTTGGAACTTTGGTTTCCTAGATATGGCTATTATATTGTGATCACTACATCTTATGGATTTGGATACTGCTTTAAAGCAAATATCTGCAGCATTAGTAAAGATGTGATTAATACATGTTGATGATTTAATTCCTGTGCTGTTTGTAACTATCCTGGTAGGTTGACTGACAACCTGATCCAAGGTTGCAGGCACTGGTTACAGTTAAAAAAATTATTGAGTGGGCAGCCAGTCAATATTTAAATCACCCAGAAAATATACTTCTCTGTTGATATCACATACATTATCAAGCATTTCATACATATTATCCAGTTACTGACAATTAGCACTTGGTGGTCTATAGCGGCTTCCCACCAGAATGAGCTTTAGGTGAGGCAGATGAACCTGTAGCCATATTACTTCAACAGTATTTAACATTAGATTGTCTCTAAGCTTTACAGGAATGTGGTTATGAATATAGACAGCAACACTGCCTCCGTTGGCATTTCTGTCTTTTCGGTAGATGTTATAACCTTGTATTGCTACCACTGAATAATCAAATGTATTATCGAAGTGACTTTCAGAGATAGTCGGAATATGAATGTCATCTGTTACTTCATGGACCTTGTTTCTTAGGCTACATATGTTAACATGGGCTATTTTTAGCACTTTTCTGGGTTGCTGATTGTTTTTAATGCTTTACTGGGAAGCTTATCGGAGGTAGACTTACTCATGTTATTTACATTGGAGCCGATAGCGCAGGGTGAGCTGCATAAAGCGGTCTTATTAGGTAATACCATTAGAATAAATATATTAGGAGCGGTGCAATTCTTAAATAGGAACACCACCTCAGTGTAACTCTGGTTTATAGGCTCATGATTACTGCATACAATAGCTATAGGATAAACAGATGTATTTGGTGCAATTACGGGTACATAAATTAAATTACTTACATTGTGTTTACCAATGATCATGTACATTTGATGCAGCATTATGATGACTCATTGTCACAATGGTAGGGATTAACTGAGCTGGTCTTGGATCATTTACCAGTCATTGTTTCAACACAGCCTTGAAATGCGTGGACAGAGTCCAGGAGCCAAGATGATTTGGATGGACTCCTTCATTCCTGTAGAGTATCTTCTGTTTCCAGAAGGTGCCAAAGTGATCTATAAAAGTGACTCCAGCAGAGTTACAGTAATCCTTATTTGTATTGCTTTTAAATATTTTTAATGAATTTTTATCTTATTAACACTTTGTGCTAGCTATTTGTTTAGGTAGCTATCAAGTAAACACAATGATTCAGCAGTCTGCTGAATCTTTCACAACCACACCCGATGGACCTGAAATTATTGGCCGTTTTTTTGAGTCTTTTAATGCTAAAATCAGTTCTTTAAAATCAATTTTCAAATGTTCCGAGCTAGCCCTCCTGATGTCGTTTGACCCCACATGGACTACGACAGTGTCAGCTCCTGGCATCTGTGGTAGAACAGTCGGCACAGGGTTTTTGCCTTGGGGACCGAGATGTTTCTCACCATAGAGCTGCCTATGATGACAGCTGGTGATGTTGAATGGGCCGGTATGACATTAAAGCGGGATTTATTATAATCTACAAAGTCTCATCTTTCAAAATACATTGAGTCCTCTTTATTTCCAGCATTTCCATTACTCAGACAACTGAAAAATTGCAAAAGTTGCCCAGTTAGCAACAGGGATGGAGGCAACCTCTTGTCAAATGCAGTACTCAAGTTCAGAACAACTGTCAGTCAAAACCCATACAGCCCTGTGAAGCGCAGAGCCTGAGCTCTGACATCATTTATATCATGTTACTGTACAGCCACTGCATTCCAGTACTTCTGCCATTTTCAACCTGTATACAGGTACGAGTGTAAAGGGTTACCATCTTGCATAGTAGTACAGTATACAATGTAGTACAGTATACAATAGACCGCTGCGCCACTCCTTTCAAATGGTATCAAGAATATGCATATCCTTGCTTCAGGTTCTGAGCTACAGGCAGTTAGATTTGGGTTTGTCATTTTAGGCGAAAATTGAAAAAAAGGGTCAGATCCTGAAGAGGTTTTTAAGTGATAATGCCAGAGAAGCCGGTGTTTGGAGGATATATGAGGAAAGACAGTGCCTTCGGAAAGTATTCAGGCCCCTTCACTTTTTCCACATTTTGTTACGTTACAGCCTCATTCTAAAATGGATTCAAAAAATGTTTTCCTCGTCAATTCAAATCAAATCAAATGTTATTGGTCACATACACATGGTTAGCAGATGTTATTACGAGTGTAGCGAAATGCTTATGACTCTAGATCCGACAGTGCAGCAGTATCTAACAGGTAATATCTAACAATTCCACACAATTTACACACAATACCCAATAATGACAAGCAAAAACTTTTTTTTTTAATTGTTGCAAATTTGTTAAGAATATAAAACAGAAATACCTTATTTACATAAGTATTCAGATCCTTTACTATGAGACTCGAAATTGAGCTCAGGTGCATCCTGTTTCCATTGATCATCCTTGAGATGTTTCTACAACTTGATTGGAGTCCACCTGTGATAAATTCAATTGATTGGACATGATTTGGAAAGGCACACACCAGTCTATATAAGGTCCCACAGTTGATGGTGCATATCAGATTAAAAACCAAGCCAAATGAATTGACCGTAGAGCTCAGAGACAGGATTGTGATGAGGCACAGATCTGGGGAAGGGTATGAAAAAATGTCTCCAGCAAGGTCTCCAAGAACACAGTGGTCTCCATCCTTCTTAAATGGAAGAAGTTTGAAACCACCAAGACTCTTCTTAGAACTGGCCGCCCAGCCAAACTGAGCAATCGGGGGAGAACGGCCTTGGTCAGGGAAGTGACCAAGAACCCGAAGGTCACTCTGACAGAGCTCCAGAGTTCCTCTGTGGAGATGAGAGAACCTTCCAGAAGGACAACCATCTCTGCAGCACTCCACCAATCAGGCCTTTATGGTAGAGTGGCCAGACGAAAGCCACTCCTCTGTGACTAGCACATGACAGCCCGCTTGGAGTTTGCCAAAATACACCTAAAGGACTTTCAGACCATGAGAAACAAGATTCTCTGATGAAACCAAGATTGAACTATTTGGCCTGAATGCCAAGAGTCACGTTTGGAGGAAACCTGGAACCATCCCTATGGTGAAGCATGGTGGTGGCAGCATCATGCTGTGTGGAGGTTTTTCAGCGGCAGGGACTGGGAGACTAGTCATGATCAAGGCAAAGAAGAACGGAGCAAAATACAGAAAGATGCTTGATGAAAACCTGCTCCAGAATGCTCAGGACCTCAGACTGGGGTGAAGGTTCACCTTCCAACAGGACAACGACCCAAAGCACACAGCCAAGACAACACAGGAGTGGCTTCGGGACAAGTCTCTGAATGTCCTTGAGTGGCCCAGCCAGAGCTCGGATTTGAACCCGATCAAACATCTCTGGAGAGACCTGAAAATAGCTGTGCAGCAAAACACCCCATCCAACCTGACAGAGCCTGAGAGGTGCTGCAGAGAATTATGCGGTTATTTAAATTAGCCTTCATCACTGCAGTTTACAGCCTAGACAATAATTGTGTACTAACAATAATAGTAGCCTAGGACGTAGAATAATTGTATTTTCTAAAACGTTTAAAAATCTGCAACCTAGGCTGAGTGTAACGGCTGTCTTCGGGTAGATAGGACCAAAATGCAGCAGGAATGTGGATGCTCATCTTGAATATTTATTTTAAATAAAGTGAACACCAAAACGAAGAACGACAGACCGACAATTTAACAGGCTATACACTTAACAGCAGTGCTAAAGACAACTACCCACAAAATACCAAACCAAACACACACCTCTATATAGGACTCTCAATCAGAGGCAACTAGAAACACCTGCCTCCAATTGAGAGTCCAACACCCAATCCTAAACATAGAAAAACTAAACTAGACAGAACGTAGAAATACATACAAAACACAAACCCTCTGCCACGTCCTGACCAAAACTAATACAATTACTCCCTCTGCTGGTCAGGACGTGACACTGAGTGAGTGACACAGCCTACAAACATGCATGTTGAATTATTGCAATAGCCTACTAAACGGTTACACATTTATATTGAACAGTGGTGCAAAAAGTACTAAAAACTTTTGAGTAAAAGTAAAGATACCTTAATAGAAAATGACTCAGGTAAAATTGAAAGTAAAACAGTAAAATACTACTTGAGTAAAAAATCTAAAAGTATTTGGTTTGAAATATACTTAAGTATCAAAGGTAAATGTAATTGCTAAAATGTGCTTAAACAACACGCAGAGTGGGAAAATATACTTACAGTTGTTCATAGTTGTTTTCTTCTCAGTGATGGAATAGAGTTGGCTGAATGGAGATTTTCCTAGAGTGAATGCTCAAGATGTTGTCTGATGTTGTCTGCTGTGATGTCAGGCTACTATTATTAGGCTACTATTATTGTTGGTACACAATTATTGTCTAGGCTGTAAACTGCAGTGATGAAGGCTAATTTAAATAACCGCATAATTTAGCACACACAAAACTGCATAATGTCAAAGCAAATACAGGTTTTATTTATTTTTGCTAATGTATTAAAAATAAAATATGGTCTTAAATAATGCTGCTTTATATATACATCATTGACCTTTGAAACACCCCTCAGAAGTTCAGGCATTCTCACTGGTTAAGGAAAATGGTTTAGGCATCATGCCCAGACGCTACCCTGACCTCGCATGCCCAGATGCAACCCCCCCCACACACACAAAACACACAAACACACATATACAAACTGAGGTAGAAATGGGGGGTGAAATGGTTTTCCTAATAAAAATCTAACATTAATGTTTTAATATTGTTTTAATCACCGAAGAATGATCTGGTTATAATTCAATTAGCCCTGCATGTTTTAAATTCACAGCTCTGGTTATTCATTTAAAGCATTTTTTGAGTTGAACTGTCCAGACCCACAACACCCGCCCCTCCCCTCCAATACACACAGCCCATCACAACTTTAAGCATTCTCTATGGTTACAGTAGGTGTCACGCCCAAACATAACACCCCTGACCTCGCATACAGTGGTTCCTCCTTTAAAAGTTGTGTCATACTGCGGCACACCCTGCGTGCTGCTGCAGCATTCTGTGGCACGTCATTTCATTCTCAGCCATTTCTTCTGTTACTGCAAGTTATTGCTAGTTTGACCACCAGAGGGCATCTTTGAGAAGCATTTGATAGTATTTGCATTACCAGAGAATTTAAAACCTTTTTTGTAAAAACATAGTATATGGGATTAATTTTAAGAAATTTGGCTTAATTAATTAGATTAATATTATGGTGTTTCCATTCAAAGAAAAATTGTCAGTTTGCAAATTCAGACCGTTTTGCCCTCGGAGCTCACACTGGATGTCTGGGCCGAGGAGTAGGGTTGATTTGAGCGTTCTGGCCTTACAACGGCAGTCAAGCGCCCAAGCTAACGTTGGCTAGCTACTTCCAGACACAAATGAGACCACTCTGACCATTTTACTCGCCCTAGCAGAGCTGGTAAGGCCATCGTTTTGAAGTAATCGTGAAAAAAAGGCCTTATTTTAGTGTATTTTTCACCCTGCCAGCTCCTATTAGTTCTATTGAGCACCGTGGCACCAACTCGCCTTCCGAACATTCTATTCCCAGCTTTTTGTTGGCAATGAGACCTGCTCACGTTGTTTTATAGTTAAAATGCAAACAACAAAATGTAAACAACAAAAATAATTTTGGAACTCTGCGGTCTTCCCATTGTTTCCTATGGGGGAAATATAGGCATGTCTGTCTATTTCGCCAAATATCTCGCAATGTGTATATTTAGATTTTTTTCAAGTCGGGTGTAACCGGTGTACAATGGCTAGCTAGTTAGCAGAGTGCGTGCTAATAGCGTTTCAATCGGTGACGTCACTCTCTCTGATAGGTCCTGTGTGGCTCAGTTGGTTGAGCATGGTTTTTGCAACACCAGGGTTGTGGGTTTGATTCCCATGGGGGACCAGTACGGAGAAGAAAATTTTTTTACGAAATGTATGCATTCACTACTGTAAGTCGCTCTGGATAAGAGCGTCTGCTAAAATGTAAATGATACCTGGAAGTAGTTGTTCCCCTTGCTCTGCAAGGGCTGCGGCTTTTGTGGAGCAATGGGTAACGATGCTTTGAGGGTGGATGTTATCTATGTGTACAGAGGGTCCTTGGTTTGAGCCCAGGTAGGGGCGAGGGGAAGGACAGAAGCAAAACTGTTACATGGGCACCATTTTAATCGGAAGAATCTCCTTTGTAATAATGTAAGTCTGGGCAACGAGCTCGTTTGTCATTGATCGCTAGACCAGAAAAAGTCCGTTTTTATTTTTTTCCAACTTTTTCATTACACAAACATAAGCACAGTTGACACCATTGAGGTGCGTTGAGAAAGCACAACGAATATACCATTTAGCTAAGCTAAGAAATACGAGAATAATCAAGTCAAGAAACGTTGGGTAGTTAGATAGCCTCTAGTTAATATACTGGCAAGTTTTAACTACTAACGTTAGGTAGCTAGCTAATATACCGGAACATATTGCTGTAATGATATGCTATGTGGTTCGTCAGGACAGCATAGGTAACAAATAGTCAGGTAACTTATAGGTAACGTGTAAGGTAACTTATTTGAAAAGTCATTACTTTATTACATTGAGTAGCAAGCTACCCCTTGGTCGTTAGGGCAAATCTGGTCTGATAGGAGGGGGGGTTTTCACACCTAGCTCGGCTATTAGACTATTATTTAGCAAAGGCTGTTGTTCAGCTATTAGCCCTCCTCCCCAACTTGCAACAAATTGCTGTTCCTATCTCATTCCTTTCCCTCCTCTACGTGTCATTCTGCTCCTGAGTGGCTCGCTTGTGGGCGTGCTGGCAGGATATGGCAGCATTTTCGGTTGTGCGTCAAGAATTCTCTATACAGTAGCACGTTTGTATGAAGGTGTGGTTATGCACAGGCAAATTGTTATATGCTATGGAGGTACATTTGTGTCTTATTGTCGAGAGCAAAACCTTTTTTTTATTTTCAATCAAAAATAATTGTTCTGAAAGCAACTTTTTTCCGACACAAAGGAAATCAAAGCGGACACCTACGAAGATGGCATCTCAGGTAAGCTGCACTGGGCTGTATTGACGTATCCTAAAAATAACGTCTGCTGCTTTAGATTGAACAGTCATATCTCAGTTATTGTTTTCATATCTATAAAAAATAAGCTGTTTGCTTTACTTTCAGAGAGCGAGCTGATCAAGGGGTCAAAAATGTAGATATTGCCAGATGTTCACTGTGTGAGGAACAGGCCGTGGAAGCTTTATTGCTGGAAAAAATGTCCATAACCAGAGGTAATTAAACTGTTCTGTGTTCTTTTTCTCCATCTCTGCCTGTGGAACCTGTCTCACATGCATTCATTTAAAAACCCTTAAGATGTCGGCTGCTAAATTTCAGATTTACACCACATAAACAGCCATTTTCACTGGACTATCTGTTGCTATCTGTTGGTACCAAGTCATGATTTCCCTGGAGGTTAGCCTTGCAATAACCAAGTGGTGAGACACATAGCCCTCTATATTTAAATGTTTCAGGTACACTCCAATAGGTGGCTGCATCACATACAGTATCTTCTATTGACATTATCTTCTACTGACATTATCTTCTATTGTTTGTCGTTGTGTCTGTTTCTCAGCATAAAGTACTCTGTAGCCACTTAGTGTGGACACCAGGTGAGACCACACACACACAATAACAGTCTCTCTTCTTCACTTCATCCCTCTCCCCCTTCTCACCTAAATCCTCTAGGTTATATCAACTGGCTGACACAGAAGGCACAGCATGATCATAGGTGAGAGGTCACTTGGTTGGGTCAACAGGAAGTATTATTAAAGAGATGCTTTACATTGAAATTCAGATAAAGATGTAGTAGTCCCAGAGTTAATGATCCAAGGTCAGTTTTGCATTTCACTTCCTGATGATTATGATGACTGACCGTGTTAGAATAAAAAAAACAAGGCTTAATCATGCTCTCTCTCTATCCGTCTTTCATCTGCAGGTATGTTTTGATGTGAGAGAGGAAGCCAGTCCCATCATCGCCACCTCACCTGCTCTTAAAACCTGTTAGGGCTAGGGGGCAGTATTTACACGGCCGGATAAAAAACGTACCCGATTTAATCTGGTTACTACTCCTACCCAGTAACTAGAATATGCATATAATTATTGGCTTTGGATAGAAAACACCCTAAAGTTTCTAAAACTGTTTGAATGTTGTCTGTGAGTATAACAGAACTCATATGGCAGGCAAAAACCTGAGAAGATTCTGAACAGGACGTGGCCTGTCTGACAAGATCTTGTTTTTCTTGTCTCTGTTTATTGAAGACTGAGGATCTTTGCTGTAACGTGACACTTCCTACGGCTCCCATAGGCTCTCAGAGCCCGGGAAAAAGCTGAATGATGTCATTCCAGCCCCAGGCTGAAACACATTTGCGCTTTTGGCAAGTGGCCGATAAGAGGATAATGGGCTTAGGCGCGTGCACGAGTCGATCCCGTGCTTTATTTTCTGTCGTTTATTTACCTAAACGCAGATTCCCGGTCGGAATATTATCGCTTTTTTTACGAGAAAAATGGCATAAAAATTGATTTTAAACAGCGGTTGACATGCTTCGAAGTACGGTAATGGAATATTTAGAATTTTTTTGTCACGAAATGCGCCGTGCTCGTAACCCTTATTTACCATTCGGATAGTGTCTTGAACGCACGAACAAAACGCCGCTGTTTGAACATAACTATGGATTATTTGGGACCAAACCAACATTTGTTATTGAAGTAGAAGTCCTGGGAGTGCATTCTGATGAAGAACACCAAAGGTAATCAAACTTTTCTAATAGTAAATCGGAGTTTGGTGAAGGCTAAACTTGCTGGGTGTCTAAATAGCTAGCCCTGTGATGCCGGGCTATCTACTTAGAATATTGCAAAATGTGCTTTCACCAAAAAGCTATTTTAAAATCGGACATATCGAGTGCATAGAGGAGTTCTGTATCTATAATTCTTAAAATAATTGTTATGCTTTTTGTGAACGTTTATCGTGATTAATTTGGTAAATTGTTAGTAAATTCGCCGGAAGTTTGCGGGTGGTATGCTAGTTCTGAAAGTCACATGCTAATGTAAAAAGCTGGTTTTTGATATAAATATGAACTTGATTGAACAAAACATGCATGTATTGTATAACATAATGTCCTAGGTGTGTCATCTGATGAAGATCATCAAAGGTTAGTGCTGCATTTAGCTGTCTTCTGGGTTTTTGTGACATTATATGCTAGCTTGAAAAATGGGTGTCTGATTATTTCTGGCTGGGTACTCTGCTGACATAATCTAATGTTTTGCTTTCGTTGTAAAGCCTTTTTGAAATCGGACAGTGTGGTTAGATTAACGAGAGTCTTGTCTTTAAAATGCTGTAAAATAGTCATATGTTTGAGAAATTGAAGTAATAGCATTTCTAAGGTATTTGAATAACGCGCCACAGGATTCCACTGGCTGTTACGTAGGTGGGACGATTTGGTGCCACCTACCCTAGAGAGGTTAACCTCTCTTCAACAGCCAGTGAAAAATCAGAGCGCCAAATTCAAAACCACAAAATGTCATAATTCAAAGTTCTCAAACATACGACTATTTTACACCATTTTAAAGATACACGTCTCCTTAATGTAACCACATTGTCCGATTTCAAAAAGGCTTTACGGCGAAAGCATAAAGTTAGATTATGTTAGGACAGTTCCAACACAAGAAAAACCACACAGCCATTTTCCTAGGCGTCACAAATACCAGAAATTCAGCTAACATTATGCACTAACCTTTGACGATCTTCATCAGATGACACTCCTAGGACATCATGTTACACAATACATGCATTTTTTGTTCGATCAAGTTGATATTTATATCCAAAAACAGCCTTTTACATTGGCGCGTGATGTTCAGAAAATATTTTGCCTCCAATACTGCCTGTGAATCAGCACAACAATTTACAAAAATACTCATCATAAACGTTGATAAAATATGAAACTGTTATTCAAAGAATTATAGATGAACATCTCCTTATGCAACCGATGTGACAGATTTCAAAAAAGCTTCACGGGGAAAGCACACTTTGCAATAATCTGAGTACTGCGCTCAGAAAAATTCACTAGGCAATACAGATACCTGCCATTTTGGAGTCATCTAAAATCATAAATAGCATTTGAAATATTCACTTACCTTTGATGATCTTCATCAGAAGGCACTTCCAGGAATCCCAGGTCCACAATAAATGTTGTTTTGTTCGATAAAGTCCATAATTTATGTCCAAATACCTCCTTGTTGTTTCCGCGTTCAGTAAGCTACTCCAAGTGTAGGAAGCGCGGCCAAAATGTCACGACGAAAAGTCAGAAAAAGTTATATTTACCTTCGTTCAAACATGTCAAACGTTGTATAGCATCAATCTTTAGGGCCTTTTTAACTTAGAACTTCAATAATATTCCAACCGGACAATTCCAGTGTCTTGAAAAACGTTTTGGAACACAGCTAATTCTCACGTGAACGCAAGCCAATGAACTCATTTGCTTTCCTGAGTCAACAAATTCCAACTTCCTCTGTTCACTCTCTGTTCATCATAGACACCTCAAACAACTTTATAAAGACTGTTGACATCTAGTGGAAGCCTTAGGAAGTGCAAAATAAACCCTAAGTCACTGTGTGTTCGATAGGCAATGACTTGAAAGGACTACAAGCACCAGACTTCCCACTTCCTGGTTCGATTTTTCTCAGGTTTTTGCCTGCCATATGAGTTCTGTTATACTCACAGACACCATTCAAACAGTTTTAGAAATGTCAGAGTGTCTACTAATCTAATCTCCAAATATACTAATAATATGCGGATTCTAGTTTCTGGGCCCGAGTAGTAGGCCGTTTAATTTGGGTACGTTTTTCATCCGGTCGTGAAAATACTGCCCCCTACCCTAGAGAAGTTAAGATAACCTTCGGGCCAACTGGGGGCCCAAGGCTGGTTAGGAGACACCGCAATTGTGATGAACTGAGAGAATATTAAGGGAGCACTGTAATTCATGAATCATATGCTGTCTGCCCCTGTTCTTACCTTTTTCCCTTTCTGTCTTCTACACCTCTCTCCCCACCTCGCCTTTCTTCCTCGTTTTATAATGCACACCATATGTGCATTGAAGCACAGATTGAACTTGTATTTATAATATTACAATTATCATAATTATAATGCATTTATGTAGTAATTAAACACCTGGATAATAAACTTCTTTCAATAAAGCGTTTCACATTTTCCACTGGTTGAAAGTAAGTAGCTCATTGAAATACAACACCTATCCTGTGTCCTCAGATTAATACAGATGAAGGGAGTTAGATATCCATAGTTTTTTCTCTGTATATATGAATTACAAATCAATCATGTTTCTAGTCTATTGCATAGATACAATTTGTCATCGTAATGAATTATTCTGTGTTCTTTGTTTCTAATTGAAGTGTCATATCTTAATATATGTAACGGTTAGATTTTTCGGCTACCACTCCAGGAGCAGGAGTGGTAAACACTGTTGAAGTGTGTAATTGTAATTCATTCATGCAGACACAGCATCATTCAAATAATGGAGTTTGATATGACTGAAAAAGAATGTCTCAGAGATTCATACCTGAACCGCACCTTTATTTGTCAAGGAAGAGTACATGATCAGTGAATATATTCAATGTACAGGCTACAGTGTGGGAATCTCCTGCGTGGTAAAAACTACAGTACATTTGTATATAGGACTTGTATCCTTGGCATAATAAAGTTATATAATATTCTACTCTATCCATAGGCTTCATTAATGCCATTCAGACTTGAAGTCGATACAACAACTATGATAGCTGAGGTTCATAGATAGGTTCTGAACTAATATTCATACCAAACGTTTTAGGGTCCATACACAGATCGGCTACATACTGTAGCTTGCTACACATCCATATTTTTATCCTCCACTACGCAATAAGCAAGTTAGTTAGCAAGCTTACACAATTGTACATTCAATTTGCAGTAAATGCTTTAGCTAGCTAGATTATTTACATCCACTGTTTCATCCACTGTTTCAATAGTTGTTCCCCTCGCTCAAATTCATTGTCCTAACACTAGCTAGCTTGCTAATGTTAGCTAGTCAGATAACTTGCTAAATAAAGCTTTTTGTAAATTATGACAAAAAAATATGAACAAACGTTTGTCTCTACATTAACTAACGTATTCCTCTCAATTGTACATTTTTTGCTTGACTTGTTATAACAACTTACATCTGGTTCCAACGTAATGTTTTGTCAGCCATCTTTGTTGAAGAACGCCACAAGGCAACGGGTGGCTCGCGTCAAAATTTGTCATTGGAACCACTCGATTTGATTGGTCATATAAAAACCTTGGGACCCAAATGCATAATGAGTGCTCTAACTCCCCCTTGTGGTGGTCTGGAGCAATGAAGCAGTAACGCTGGGTACCTCTAAGTCCCGCTGTGAAAGCTCACAACTTTTAAAGGAGGAACCACTGTACCCAGATGCCCCAAATACATTATTCCTTGATCAACAAACGCATGTAGACGTTCAGCATGTGAAATAACAAGTTCCATCACAAAAAATTAGTTCCATCCTGACAAAACCATCACAATTGTCACTGGTCAAGGACAACGGGGTACAGGTGACATGCCCAGACATGGAACCCCCATCCTAACTACTCATCACCATAGGTCCCAATACAATAGCCCCTTGGTCAACACAATAGTCACCAACACCTTTTACATGATGTCTGCACACATACACTATGACCCCTCCTCACATCCACAATACTGTAATCAGAACTGTGGGGTGTGATGTTTACAGAAAAAAACTGTTCCAGTTTATAAGAGTATTATTCAAGCATTTGCCAGGAAGTTCCCTCTCAGGATAAAGCCAGAGAGTATCTTGATTATTTAGCTACATTTTCAGATATTACAGGTTTCAAATTTTGACAAAGTTGTTTTCATTTCAAGTTAAAGTGTACTGTTAGCTACGTGTGTTATCTTATTATTCGTATCTCAGAGCCATTTGCTTGACTAGTTATAGCCTAATGTTAGCTAGCTAAGCTCTCTGCTCTCTCTAATTCTCTCTTTCTTTCTCTCGGAGGACCTGAGCCCTAGGACCATGCCTCGGGACTACCTGGCATGATGACTCCTTGCTGTCCCCAGTCCACCTGGCCATGCTGCTGCTCCAGTTTCAACTGTTCTGCCTGCGGCTACGGAACCCTGACCTGTTCACCGGACGTGCTTGTTGCACCCTCGACAACTACTATGATTATTATTATTTGACCATGCTGGTCATTTATGAACATTTTAACAACTTGACCATGTTCTGTTATAATATCCACCCGGCACAGCCAGAAGAGGACTGGCCACCCCTCATAGCCTGGTTCCTCTCTATGTTTCTTCCTAGGTTTTTGGCCTTTCTAGGGAGTTTTTCCTAGGGAGTTTTTCCTAGCCACCTTGCTTCTTTCACATGCATTGCTTGCTGTTTGGGGTTTTAGGCTGGGTTTCTGTACAGCACTTTGAGATATCAGCTGATGTACGAAGGGCTATATAAATAAATTTGATTTGATTAATTTATAAATCTAAAAATGGGATATAGTAACTGCACATTACCCCTTTAAGAGTCGAAATAGTAGACGAAACACGTACATTTTACAGAGACTTCATTGGGCTTCTGTATCTTGGGAATATAAGAGTTTCTTCATATTTTCACCATCAACATAAAAAACAGACATAAAAACAATTACGTTAAGACTTCAACAAAAGATAGTCAGGTGCGTCAAAGCATTTGGTTATTTTGTCCTTTACTTCTGGGGGAAGACACTAGTACAGCTGTGATTGAACATTTTCAAATGGAGCAAAACCACCAGAAAAATGATTACATTTTCCATGCAACAAGTAGATGGTCCAAAATAATACAAATGAAATTGAAACACAGGGCAGCGTGCACACAAAAGCCCTCATTGTTGATCGGGAAAGGAAATGTCTGACTGTGTCCGAGGTTGTGTGGAATTTGGTTTTTGAATGGAGACAAAAGGCTGCCTATGACTGTGGGAGAACTGCAGTCAGCACCCAGGCAACCTGCCCTGACACTGGGAGGAAAGGATAGCTAGCTCACACATTTTAGCCATGTGGATCCCTTTTGTTTAATTGCCATTAGACCAGCCGATGCACTGCTTACCTGCTGCCCAATGTTCTTTGGAGCTCTAGTAAGTAAAAAAGGACTCGGTGTACCATCCCCTTTGCCCCGCTACAGTTGGTTGTTGCCATGGAAACTAAACCACCCTAAATCCAAAATAGCTCTGGCAGCATATGGGAACTGGAGGCAAACCACAACTCCATATGTATGCTGTGATACCCCATGGCATGAGCTCACTATAGATAGTTAATGCAGTCAGTGAGTGACTAGATTAGTTTCAATCGCATTTAGTTCAATAAGCGACAGTGGCGACACTAGATTACAAATCCGTTGAATTTCATTTGAGAATGCAATCCCCACAAAAAGCTCCAACTTCATTTGCCCTTTGACTCTGGGGGGGAGGGGGGGGGCTCTCATCTCATCCTTTATCCCAGACTTCCTGTTCATATATCAGACAGTACCAGCTTTCAGAATAAATGATGGCCTGGGTGAGAAAAATCAAGAACAGCTTGTGAAACGCAATGAGAACAAAGCTGAACTTGAGTCAAGACAAAGCCTATCTACCTCAAGGTTTTGAAGTTCAAAGCTTTGGAGAAAGATGTTGAAACACTCTTATGCAATTATATTCTAATGTAATGGTTCAGTGAGTAGATCTGATTGATTTAGTCAGTGTGCCTGGCAGTATTGCGTTTGGAAATTTCCCGCCCAAAAATATCCACGTCGAATGCAGTGCGTTCCAAAAGTCTCAAAACAAATCTGAAAGGAGAAACCCAGTAGGTTGAATGAGGTAATGACCAAATTAGAGGGACATGATCCAAGCAAAGTAGCATGATCCTTTTTTGATGAACGATCCTGAAACTTATTTTCCAAAACATTCCACAATAAGGATTTTCATTAAATGGCTTTACTATTTGAAAAGGTTATTACATGAAACGGTCTTCAACCAGCGCTTTTCCCCGCAGCACAGAAACAAACTCAAAGATTGTGTGACAAAATAAAATAAAAAATCAAGTCGTATCACAGGGATGGGCAACTGGCCCTCAGATCAATCCCCCCCAAACTCAGTTGGGTCTCAACTTACTGTTAGAATAATAGAATCCACAAAGTGCAATTTCAACATTTGGTTGTGCATCAGCAGTTTCTCTTATGTCGCATTTAGCCCGTGTCAGTTACATGTTCGTAGATTGCAAATTAGTCTAGTGGCCAGCCATCTAAACGTAGTGATCATGGTCGAATTACCATCCGTGGGCCCCCCCCCCCATTTGTCTTGTTAATCAGTCTCACTCCGATATTAAAAACTGCAAACATTTCTCTCCATCGTATGGCAAAATGTGTAGAATTGCACAAAATTAACTCAATCTAAATGTTCTGCTGTCAAGAGGCGGGATGATAAAAACAATGTTACTACCCAGACCCGTGAGCAACTGCGGCCCCTCACCCCCTTCAAAGTTGCCCATCCCTGATGTATCAGGAGGGTGAGGTCTCTTTATAGACTATGCTGCTGGAAAGAGCATGTGTCAATTTGGGGCGAGATTGATCTCATCAAGAGTTGACTCAAAACAGCTAGTGTTACTTAGTCCTGTACTCAAACATAAGGACAAGTACAGGGAATAAGCATGTTGGGGATGTCTTATGTCAGGGTACAGGCCATCCCATGTTGCTCAGTCGTTCCAGTATGGCGCTTGCAACACTGGTGTTGTGGGTTTGTCGCTCTGGGTAAGAGAATCTGCTAAATGACGTACATACACCTTGTAAGCGCTGGTGTTATAGCTCCTATTAAATTGTTGGGTTAATAAAACAGGTGAACTGCCCTGGCAACAATAGAAGAGTAATGTATACGGGACAAACTCAAACAAATCTTTGTGCAGCATTGAGAATGAAAAACCTCGAACACAAGAGACTGTTTATGAATGGTTGGCTCAATGTGCATAAAAATAGCTTTATTTCCAAATAAAATCAGAACCTGCGTGCAGAAATCAATGATTTATTGACTTCTACACTCAATTGTGATTCACATCATCTCGTTGTGACAAAGCAGCATATTTTCTTGTCCCATGAAAATGACATGTCTCAATTCAGTTCCCCTGAACAATTACATAGCAATCCTTCTACAAAACATAAATATATACGGCTTAAAATTGTTTACAAGAAATCAAACCCTTACAAAATAAAAAAACCTGCTTCAAAACTATTTGCTCCTGAAAATCTTGAACTAGTGTAAATAAAAATGTTAACACATACAACAGCTTAGAAGGGGAAGTGCCCCAACCTGAAAGACAAAATATTTGACAGTTAAATTAATAAAAACATTTAACAAGTAATCTACTAAAAACACTGAGTTAGTACTAGCATTGGTAGTTAAAAAAACATATTTCCCCACTTCTTAGGCATGAAGAAACCGATTAATCCAAACATTTACAGTAATGTTAACCTGAAAGTATTGGGAAGATATTTTTTTATTTGGCATTTGAAAATATTTGGTAAATAAACATCTGACAAGAAATGGCTAAGTACCAAGTTTAACATTTATTCAAATGGCTATACACAGATACCTGGAAGCGTATAGTCCATGTGCAGTGAGGAGTCTTGTTTTCTGTCAACAGCGATAAACCATAACCTGTTCAAATAGCTTAGTTTACAAGCATGGTAATCACTGAGATAAGGCCTGACAAAACATACGAGATCACCAGTCATGTACATATGATGGTGTACATACGATTGAGTGGCTGGAATGCGGGTGTATTCACACAGCGAGTTGTCCGAGAGGAATAACAGCATGCTGATGTGTGCACCGTCCAAATTAAATCATAAAACACCTTGGCCACTGCTAGTGATATGGTAGCATGTACCAAGTTATTTTCATCAATCTGGGATTCACTTCAGACAATCTGTTCTTGACTAAATACATTTGAATCAAAACAACCATTCAGACCCCTTCCCCTTTTCCACATTACAGCCTTATTCTCAATTGGATTAAATAATCCCCCCCTCATTCTAAAAATATAAAAAATAAATACCTTAATAAGTATTCAGACCCTTTGCTATGAAACTCGAAATTGAGCTCAGGTGCATCCTGTTTCCATTGATCCTCCTTAAGATGTTTTTACAACTTGAGTCCATCTGGGGTAAATTCAATTGACTGGATAGGATTTGGAAACACACCCCACACGACAGTGCATGTCAGAGCAAAACCAAGCCATGAGGTCAAAGGAATTGTCCACAGATGTTGTGATGAGGCACAGATCTGGGGAAGGGTACCAAAACATTTCTTCAGCATTGAAGGTCACCAAGAACACAGTGGCCTCAATCATTCTTAAACGGAAGAAGTCTGGAAGCCCAGCCAAACTGAGCAATCGGGGGAGAAGGGCCTTGGTCAGGGAGGTGACCAAGAACCTAATGGTAACTGACAGAGCTCCTCTGTGGAAATGGGAGAACCTTCCAGAAGAACAAGAATGGTGGTGGCAGCATCATCGACAGGGCTGTAGTGGAGCAGGTTGAGAGCTTCAAGTTCCTTGGTGTCCACATCACCAACAAACTAGAATGGTCCAAACACACCAAGACAGCCATGAAGAGGGCACGACAAAGCCTATTCCCCTCAGGAAACTAAAAAGATTTGGCATGGGTCCTCAGATTCTCAAAATGTTCTACAGCTGCAACATCGAGAGCATCCTGACTGGTTGCATCACTGCCTGTTATGGCAATTGCTCATCCTCTGACCGCAAGGCACTACAGAGGGTAGTGCGTACGGCCCAGTACATCACTGGGGCTAAGCTGGCTGCCATCCAAGACCTCTACACCAGGTGGTGTCAAAGAAAGGCCCTAAAAATTGTCAAAGACCCCCGCCAGACTGTTCTCTCTACTACCGCATGGCAAGCGGTACTGGAGTGCCAAGTCTAGGACAAAAAGGTTTCAACAGTTTTTACCCCCAAGCCCTAAGACTCCTGAACAGGTAATCAAATGGCTAGCTGGACTATTTGCATTGTGTGGCAGGCAAAAACCTGAGAAGATTTCATGCAGGAAGTGGCCTGTCTGACAAGGTGTTGTTGTTCTTGCCTCTGTTTATTGAAGACTGAGGATCTTAGCTGTAACGTGACACTTCCTACGGCTCCCATAGGCTCTCAGAGCCCGGGAAAAAGCTGAACGATATCGAGGCAGCCTCTGGCTGAAACACATGATCGCCTTTGACAAGTGGCCGATCAGAGGACAAAGTGCTTAGGCGCGTGCCCGAGTCGACCCCATGCTTTATTTTCTTTCGTCTGTTTACCTAATTGCAGATTCCCGGTCGGAATATTATCGCTTTTTTACGAGAAAAATGGCATAAAAATGTATTTTAAACAACGGTTGACATGCTTCGAAGTACGGTGAAATATTTAGAAATCTTTTGTCACGAAATGCGCCATGCGCGTGACCCTTATTTACCATTCGGATAGTGTCTTGAACGCACGAACAAAACGCCGCTGTTGGAACATAACTATGGATTATTTGGGACCAAACCAACATTTGTTATTGAAGTAGAAGTCCTGGGAGTGCATTCTGACGAAGAACACCAAAGGTAATCAAACTTTTCTAATAGTAAATCGGAGTTTGGTGAAGGCTAAACTTGCTGGGTGTCTAAATAGCTAGCCCTGTGATGCCGGGCTATCTACTTAGAATATTGCAAAATGTGCTTTCACCGAAAAGCTATTTTAAAATCGGACATATCGAGTGCATAGAGGAGTTCTGTATCTATAATTCTTAAAATAAATTATGCTTTTTGTGAACGTTTATCGTGAGTAATTTAGTAAATTGTTAGTAAATTCGCCGGAAGTTTGCGGTGGGTATGCTAGTTCTGAACGTCACATGCTAATGTAAAAAGCTGGTTTTTGATATAAATATGAACTTGATTGAACAAAACATCCATGTATTGTATAACATAATGTCCTAGGGTTGTCATCTGATGAAGATCAAAGGTTAGTGCTGCATTTAGCTGTCTTCTGGGTTTTTGTGACATTATATGCTAGCTTGAAAAATGGGTGTCTGATTATTTCTGGCTGGGTACTCTGCTGACATAATCTAGTGTTTTGCTTTCGTTGTAAAGCCTTTTTGAAATCGGAAAGTGTGGTTAGATTAACAAGAGTCTTGTCTTTAAATAGCTGTAAAATAGTCATATGTTTGAGAAATTGAAGTAATAGCATTTCAAAGGTATTTGAAAATCGCGCCACAGGATTCAACTGGCTGTTACGTAGGTGGGACGAATTCGTCCCGCCGGTCCTAGAGAAGGTGGGAGGGAAATGTCAAGATTTTGCTGCAGTGTCGCTGCAGAATGTACACTTTCGTTTTTACACGAGCAAGAAAAAAAAAAGTACAACTATCTTGTACTGCATTGTTTGGCAGCTGAAATGTTCCTCTTCCTTTTAACGGACAGTTAATAAAGTGTTTCCATTTTTTTTTTTAAATGAACCAGAGAAGCAGTTTTTTGCTTGTTATGGTTTCTCCCTCTAGGACTTCCCGTCTGTACAGTAAGCAGACAAGAGGTTTGCTTTCGAGAGGCACGCAGCCCGGCGAAGGTGGGCTTTATGCTTAGACCTCTGTGGTGGGAGCCTTCTTGAAGATGGGCTTCTTTCCCAGGTCGTAGCTGCCTTCATCCTTCTTCTTCATGCGGTAGACAAGCAGGAGGATGAGGAGGACAGCAAAGAACAGCCCCACTGCTCCACCAGCAATAAGAGCTGAAACAAAACGCAGTGGAATTACAATTAACATTCTTGCATTGCTTTAATTTGACAAGCAGCAAATCAAGCCACATTTCTGACAAAGCGAAATTTAAACTTCCATACCTTTTTTCAAAGTTAAATAAACTCAGATTCAACTTCAACAATTTAACTAGCACAAATAGAGTGTGCCATTGCCTCACCTGCTAGGACTTCAGTCTTGTTGAAGATGCTCTCCTCCCCTGCATGGGCCATCAGTACATTCGATGGGTGCTCCTCAGGCTTGGGAGAAACCGGCACTAACACTTCATTGTTCTTCTGGACCAATTGAATCTCGTTCACTGTGGGTTTGAGCCTCAGGTCTGGAATCTTGTTGTTCATAGAAGGCTATGGACAAAAAGCAGTGAGAATTAGGCCTATAAGTCATTACACTAAAAAGAGGAAACAAAACGTTAGCAATTTGTGGGCTCCCATTTGGAACAAGATAGCTAATTATGAGAAACTTCACCTTGTCGTTTTTGATTGTAATAGTTGGTCCTGTCGAGAAAAGAATACAAAATTATAGTCTATCAGCTAGCTAAAGCAAAGTAACTTTATATTCTATCAGCTAGCTAAAGCAAAGTAACTTTTCGCTAAATCCAACCTCCGTCGCCAGAGCCAGAGAAATCGTCATAATCCTTGTTGTCGTCGGTCTTGTCCTCGTTGTCAAACGTGTCGTGCTCCTCATCGGGGAAGCCAAAGTCTGAGCCGTTGGCGGAGTCTCCAGACGAGATGAGCTCGTCATGAAACACAGCTTGAGTCGTCTTCATGGGCATCCATGTCTCAGTCTTCCACACCTGCTGGCACAAACACAGCACTTAAGAAGCAGAATAAATAAAAAGAAACATTCACAGTAAAACAAGATCAGCAAGTAGAAACAAATCCTAGCTGGTATTTGGCTATATTTCCAAAACCACTTTTCAACAGCGGAGAACTACATCAAGTCTGAGCCTACATCTAGTAGCCTGTGAAATGTTGCCCCACTCTTCTTCAAAATGGAAGTGCGAAGGATATTGGCGGGAATTGGAACACTGTTGTATATGTCGATCCAGAGCAACCCACACATGCTCAATGGGTGACATGTCTGAGTATGCAGGCCATGGAAGAACTGGGACATTTTCAGCTTCCAGGAATTGTGTACAGAACCTTCGGACATTGGGCCGTGCATTATCATGCTGAAACATGGGCCTCAGGATCTTGTCACGGTATCTTTGTGCATTCAAATTGCCATCGAAAAAAATACAATTGTATTCATTGTCCGTAGCGTATGCCCGTCCATACCAGAACCCCACCATGGGGCACTCTGTTTACAACATTGACATCAGCGAACCACTCGCCCACATGACGCCATGTGGTCTGCCATCTGCCCAGTTGAAGAATGTGCAGAAGTTGTGTGGGTGGCTGGTCTCTGATAATCCCATAGGTAAAGAAGCTGGGTGTGGCGGTCCTGTGGTGGAGTGGTTACACAGTCTGCAGTTGAGGCCGGTTGGACGCACTGCCAAATACTCCAAAATGACATTGGGAGACAACTTATGGTAAAGACATTATCATTGAATTCTCTAGCAACACCTCTGGTGGACATTCCTGCAGTCAGCATGCCAATTGCACGCTCCCTCAAAACGTGAGACATCTGTGGCAATGTGTTGTGACAAAACTGCACATTTTTAGCATGGCCTTTTGTCCCTACCATAAAGTACACCTGTGTAATGTAAATAAATCAGCTTCTTGCTATGCCACACCTGTCAGGTGGCTGGATTATCTTGGCAAAGGAGAAACGCTCACTAAGAGGGATGTAAACAAATGTGTGCACAAAATAAGATAAATAAGCTTTCTGCGTATGGAACATTTATGGGATCTTTCCACTTCTTCGGGGTAGGGAGCAGTATTTGGAAATTTGGTTGAATGAGGTGCCCAAAGTAAACTGCCTGTTACTCAGGCCCAGAAGCTAGGATATGCATATAATTGGTAGTATTGGATAGAAAACTAAAGTTTCTAAAACTGTTAAAATAATGGTCTGTGAGTATAACAGAACTGATATATGGAAGGCGAAAACCCGAGGACAATCCATCCAGAGAATTTTTTTTATAGCTCACCACTGATTACAATGCCCGTCTATGGGAATATAAAAGGAATACCTCCCAGATTGCAGTTCCTAGGGCTTCCACTAGATGTCAAGAGTCTTTAGAAAGAGTTTCAGGCTCGTTTTTGGAAAAATGAGCTAGAATTTGTAGTTTTTCGAAGTGGCTCCCATTTTGGCTGTAGTGTTTGTAGCGCGTTCCGGTGAGGGCGCACACTTCGTTATTTATCTCCGGTAATGAGCATACTATTCTCCGTCTTAAATTGTATCGTTTATTTACATATTAGGGTACCTGAGGATTGATTAGAAACATTGTTTGACTTGTTTTGACAAAGTTTATTGGTAATGTTTGAGATTCATTTTGTATGCATTTTGAACGAGGGAAACCAGTGGATTACTGAATGAAGCGCGCCAACTAAACTGACTTTTTTTGGGATATAAAGGACTTTATCGAACACAAAGGACCATTTGTTATGTGGCTGGGACCCTTTGGATTGCAAACAGAGGAAGATCAAAGTGATTTATTCTATCGCTATTTCTGACTTTCGTTACGCCTCTGCCTGGTCGGAAAATGTTTTTAATGCTTTTGGTGTGCTGAGCGCTGTCCTCAGATAATCGCATGGTATGCTTTCGCCGGAAAGCCTTTTTGAAATCTGACAAAGCAGCTGGATTAACAAGAAGTTAAGCTTTTAACTGATGTACGACACTTGTATTTTCATGAATGTTTAATATTACCATTTTTGTATTTTGAATTTCACGCTCTGCAATTTCACCGGATGTTGGCCGGACGGTAGCGTCCCACCTACCCCAAAGAGGTTATTTCAGCTCATGAAACATGGGACCAACACTTTACATGTTGCATTTATATTTTGGTTCAGTATACATTGCTGGCTAGGCAGCTAACGTTAAGAATGTGATTTAGACAGCTGCTTGCTTAGTGAAGTTTACTTTTGATAATTTACTTATTTCAAATATGTCGCTGGCAAGCTACTCAAACCACCATGCCTACCCTCACTTCGTGACTTAGGGCTAAATGATGTTAAAAAAAAAACTTGTAGAGCACCCTCTTCAGGCAACCATTGAAAAATTCAAAATGAGCAGTCGTCTGTTCATTCAATGTACATCATAATATTGGGGCTTTATCTGTGGAATAAAGGCAGATACAAATATTTCTGTGAAAGGCTAATAATATCAGCCGATAATATCAGTCAGCTGATTTATCGGGCTCTAAAAACTACATTGAAAAGTTTGTTTCATTCAATGTCACATCCAACGTTGCCTCAGCTGCACATGGGTGCGCACCTCCCCCAGGACTGCCGTGCAAAATAATTATTAGCACGCACAGAGAAGCACGCGATTGAACTTCAACTTTCTAGAGTTTTACCCATTAGTTTATAGTTTTAACTTTTTATTTTACTGTTGGAATTGTGATTGAGGCAACACAATTAGCCACTTCCAATACAACATCCTGAAACAAAAACTATGTAAGACTTTTAGTATGCAGATCTATGCAATAGATTTCGCTGTAGCCAGAGCGCATTGGAGTAGGATAACCAAATCAAAGACGCACTAGACCTATATGCAAATAGACCATTGTCAATAGGGATCTGTGCCATTCACTTTGAACTGGACTGTGTTTACAGCATGTAGCCACGTGTGCACATTTGTTCATATTCTTCACTAGTTAGTGACTAAATAGCCCAATTATAGCTCATTTGTAGTCGCAATGTAGTAGTACAAGAGCACAAAACATGTACAGTTTAAGCCATCTTTGAAAAGCAAGTCAGAGATATATATATATAAAAAAATGTATGTCTTAACTTTTGGGATAGGGGGCAGTATTTTGACGTCCGGATGAAAAATGTGCCCAAAGTAAACTACCTGCTACTCAGGCCCAGAAGCAAGGATATGCATATAATTGGTAGATTTGAAAACTCTAAAGTTTCTAAAACTGTTAAAATTATGTCTGTGACTATAACAGAACTTATTTGGCAGGCGAAACCCCGAGGACAAACAATCAAGGAATATTTTTTGAGGTGACAGTGTTTTCAATGGGTTTTCTATGTGGATCTAGATTTTATAAGGCACTTGCTTGCAGTTCCTATCGCTTCCACTGGATGTCAGTCTTTAGAAATTGGTTGAGGTTTTTCTTCAGAGAAATGAAGAAGTACGGCAGTTCAGAAAGAGGGTCCAGCCTAGTGCACTCTAATGTTTTGATGCGCACTCCAGGTCATGCGCTTCACGTTTTTATCCGGTATTGAACACCGTTTATCCCATCTTAAATTGTATCGATTATTTACGTAAAAAAAATACCTAAAGTTGTATTAGGAATGTTGTTTGAAATGTTTGGACAGCGTTTACCGGTAACTTAGATATTTTGTAGTCATGCTGAGCGAGTTGGAACCTGTGTTTTTCTGGATCAAACACGCCAAATAAAATGGACATTTTGGAGATATAACGACGGAATTAATTGAACAAAAGGACCATGTGTGATGTTTATGGGACATATTGGAGAGCCAACAGAAGTAGTTCTTCAAAAGGTAAGGCATGAATTAAATCATTATTTCTGACTTTTGTGTTGCGCCTGGAGGGTTGAAATCTGATTGTCATGTGTTGGTATGCTGGGCGCTGTCCTAAGATAATTGCATGGTTTGCTTCGCCCGTAAAGCCTTTTTGAAATCTGACACGATGGCTAGATTAACGAGAAGTTAAGCTTTAATTTGGTGTGTTGCACTTGTGAATGTATGAAAGTTAAATATTATTAATAATTTATTTTGAATTTGGCACTACCATTTCACCGGATGTTGTCAAATCGATCCCATTAACGGGAGTTGAGCCCAAAGGAGTTAAAGGGGCAGTGTTGTATTTTGAGACAGGCTTGAATAAGCTAAGTATCTTATAGGCAGAGGGTATCATAGGCAGAGGGGATTCTCTGTAACAATACATTATATTTTGTGAAGTGGTTTCTTGCATCAACCACAACATTCAGTCCCCATTTTGTCTGTAGGTAGATAGAGGTTAGTGTCAATCCTGCATGTTTTTTTGTTTTTTTTAACAAAAGTCTCATGGAATTTAGGCCTACATTGAACACCAGCCTACAGCAGCAGCCAATGTGTGAATGAGAACAGCTATTTTACCATCAACGTCTTGCTCCCTTTGCGTGCTTTGAGGACAATACAGTGCCACTGACACGGCCTGCTACCAAAGACTGTGGTCTCTCCTTCTCCGTGGCCGACGCGAGTAAAACCTTCGCAAGGCTGCTGGCACAGACGGCATCCCTAGCTGCGTCCTCAGAGCATGCGCAGACCAGCTGGCTGGTGTGTTTACAGACATATTCAATCAGTCCCTATCTGTCTGCTGTGCCATGTCTGCTGTGCCAACATGCTTCAAGATAGCCACCATTGTTCCTGATCCCAAGAAAGACAACTAATTGACTACGCCCTGTAGCACTCACGTCTGTCATCACAAAGTGCTTTGAGACTAGTCAAGGATCATATCACCTCCACCCTACCTGTTACCCTAGGCCCACTCCAATAGGTCCACAGATGATGCAATCGCCATCACTGCCCTAGCCCATCTGGACAAGAGGAATACCTATATAAGAACACTGTTCATTGACTACAGCTCAGCATTCAACATCATAGTACCCTCCAAACTCTTCATTAAGCTTGAGACCCTGGGTCTCGACCCCACCCTGCGCAACTGGGTCCTGGACTTCCTGACGGGCCGCCCCCAGGTGGTTAAGGTAGTAAACATCTCCACTCCGCCGATCTGCAAAACTGGAGCCCCACAAATGTGCGTTCTCAGCCCTCCTGTACACTCAGGACTGCGTGGCTATGCACGCCTCCAACTCAATCATCAAGTTTGCAGACGACACTAGTGGTCGAGAGCCTACAGGGAGGATGTGAGGGCTCTGGGAGTGTGGTGTCAGGAAAATAACCTCACTCAATGTCAGCAAAACAAGATATGATCGTGGACTTCAGGAAACAGCAAAGGGAGTAGCCCCCTATCCACATCGACGGGACAGCAGTGGAGAAGGTGGAAAGTTAAGTTCGTCGGCAGTTGACAGTGAGAGGACATTTCTTTTTTTGCCGAGTTAATTTTATACTTACATATTAGATTGTGTGTATTACATTTTGTTGTGGAATTGTTAGATGTCACCTGTTAGATACTGCTGCACTGTCGAATCGAGAAGCATAAGCATGTTGCTACACTCGCAATAACATTTGCTAATCATGTGACCAATAACATTTGATTTGCGTTAGTTAAAAATGTAAATTAGAGGGTAGAGCCTCAGTGTTCACAGTAAACGTGGCAGAAGTTGCACAGAATTCTCACAACCAAATTTGCACTTACAGTTGAAGTCGGAAGTTTACATAAACGAGTTTTAATGACAATTGTTTACAGAGAGATTATTTCACTGTGTCACAATTCCAGTAGGTCAGAAGCTTACATACACTAAGTTCACTGTGCCTTTAAATAGCTTGGAAAATTCCCCAAAAATTGTGTCATGGCTTTAGAAGCTTCTGATTCAAATTTATATAGCCCTTCTTACATCAGCTGATATATCAAAGTGCTGTACAGAAACCCAGCCTAAAACCCCAAACAGCAAGCAATGCAGGTGTAGAAGCACGGTGGCTAGGAAAAACTCCCTAGAAAGGCCAAAACCTAGAAAGAAACCTAGAGAGGAACCAGGCTATGAGGGGTGGCCAGTCCTCTTCTGGCTGTGCCGGGTAGAGATTATAACAGAACATGGCCAAGATGTTAAAATGTTCATAAATGACCAGCATGGCCAAATAACAGTAACCATAATGAACAGGTCAGGGTTCCATAGCCGCAGGCAGAACAGTTGAAACTGGAGCAGCAGCACGGCCAGGTGGACTGGGGACAACAAGGAGTCATCATGCCAGGTAGTCCTGAGGTCCTCCTCCGAGAGAGAGAATTAGAGAGAGCATACTTAAATTCACACAGGACACCAGATAAGACAGGAGAAATAGTCCAGATATAACAGACTGACCCTAGCCCCCCGACAAACCACTGCAGCATAAATACTGGAGGCTGAGACAGGAGGGGTCAGGAGACACTGTGGCCCCATCCGATGATAACCCCGGACAGGGCCAAACAGGCAGGATATAACCCCACCCACTTTGCCAAAGCACAGCCCCCACACCCCTAGAGGGATATTTTCAACCACCAACTTACCATCCTGAGACAAGGCCGTGTATAGCCCACAAAGATCTCCGCCACGGCACAACCCAAGGGGGGGCGCCAACCCAGACAGGAAGACCACGTCAGTGACTCAACCCACTCAAGTGACGCACCCCTCCTAGGGACGGCATGGAAGAGCACCAGTAAGCCAGTGACTCAGCCCCTGTAATAGGGTTAGAGGCAGAGAATCCTAGTGGAGAGAGGGGGAACTGGCTAGGCAGAGTGAGCAAGGGCGGTTTGTTGCTCCAGTGCCTTTCCGTTCACCTTCACACTCCTGGGCCAGACTACACTCAATCATAGGACCTACTGAAGAGATGAGTCTTCAATAAAGACTTAGGTTGAGTCCGAGTCTGCGTCTCTCACATGGGTAGGCAGACCATTCCATAAAAATTGAGCTCTGTAGGAGAAAGCCCTGCCTTCAGCTGTTTGCTTAGAAATTCTAGGGACAATTAGGAGGCCTGCGTCTTGTGACCGTAGCATACGTGTAGGTATGTACGGCAGGACCAAATCGGAAAGATGGGTAGGAGCAAACCCATGTAACGCTTTGTAGGTTAGCAGTAAAACCTTGAAATCAGCCCTTGCCTTAACAGGAAGCCAGTGTAGGGAGGCTAGCACTGGAGTAATATGATCACATTTTTGGGTTCTAGTCAGGATTCTAGCAGCCGTATTTAGCACTAAGTGAAGTTTATTTAGTGCTTTATCCGGGTAGCCGGAAAGTAGAGCATTGCAGTCGTCTAACCAAGAAGTAACAAAAGTGTGGATTAATTTTTCTGCATCAATTTTGGACAGAAAGTTTCAGATTTTTGCAATGTTACGTAGATGGAAAAAAGCTGTTTCAATGACAGTCTTGATATGTTCGTCAAAAGAGAGATCAGGGTCCAGAGTAACGCCGAGGTCATTCAGTTTTATTTGAGACGACTGTGCAACCAAGATTAATTGTCAGATTCAACAGAAGATCTTTGTTTCTTGGGACCTAGAACTTTAAAAGTAGAACGTTTGCAGCCATCCACTTCCTTATGTCTGAAACACAGGCTTCCAGCGAGGGCAATCTTGGTGCTTCACCATGTTTCATTGAAATGTACAGCTGTGTGTCATCCGCATAGCAGTGAAAGTTAACATTATGTTTAAATGACATCCAAGAGATAAAATATATAGTGAAAACAAGTGGTCCTAAAACAGAACCTTGAGGAACACCGAAATGTACAGTTGATTTGTCAGAGGACAAACCATTCACAGAGACAAACTGACATCTTTCCGACAGATAAGATCTAAACCAGGCCAGAACTTGTCCGTGTAGACCAATTTGGGTTTCCAATCTCTCCAAAAGAATGTGGTAATCGATGGTATCAAAAGCAGCACTAAGGTCTAGGAGCACGAGGACAGATGCAGAGCCTCGGTCTGACACCATTAAAAGGTCATTTACCACCTTCACAAGTGCAGTCTCAGTGCTATGATGGGGTCTAAAACCAGACTGAAGCATTTCGTATACATTGTTTGTCTTCAGGAAGGCAGTGAGTTGCTGAGCAACAGCTTTTTTGAAAATTTGAGAGGAATGGGAGATTCGATATAGGCCGATAAGTTTTTAAAAATATTTTTTGGTTCAAGGTTTGGCTTTTTCAAGAGAGGCTTTATTACTGCCACTTTTAGTGAGTTTGGTACACATCTGGTGGATAGAGAGCCGTTTATTATGTTCAACATAGGAGGGCCAAGCACAGGAAGCAGCTCTTTCAGTAGTTTAGTTGGAATAGGGTCCAGTATACAGCTTGGAGGTTTAGAGGCCATGATTATTTTCATCATTGTGTCAAGAGATATAGTACTAAAACACTTGAGTGTCTCCCTTGATCCTAGGTCCTGGCAGAGTTGTGCAAACTCAGGACAACTGAGCTTTGGAGGAATACGCAGATTTAAAGAGGAGTCCATAATTTGCTTTCTAATGATCATGATCTTTTCCTCAAAGAAGTTCATGAATTTATTACTGCTGAAGTGAAAGGTATCCTCTCTTGGGGAATGCTGCTTTTTAGTTAGCTTTGCGACAGTATCAAAAAGAAATTTCAGATTGTTCTTATTTTCCTCAATTAGGTTGGAAAAATATAATGATCGAGCAGCAGTGAGGGCTCTTCGATACTGTCTTTCCAAGCTAGTCGGAAGACTTCCAGTTTGGTGTGGCGCCATTTCCGTTGCAATTTTCTGGAAGCTTGCTTCAGAGCTCAGGTATTTTCTGTATACCAGGGAGCTAGTTTCTTATGACAAATGTTTTTAGTTTTTAGGGGTGCAACTGCATCTAGGGTATTGCGCAAGGTTAAATTGAGTTCCTCAGTTAGGTGGTTAACTGATTTTTGTCCTCTGACATCCTTGGGTAGGCAGAGGGAGTCTGGAAGGGCATCAAGGAATCTTTGGGTTGTCTGAGGATTTATAGCACGACTTTTGATGCTCCTTGGTTGGGGTCTGAGCAGATTATTTGTTGCGATTGCAAACGTAATAAAATTGTGGTCCGATAGTCCAGGATTATGAGGAAAAACATTAAGATCCACAACATTTATTCCATGGGACAAAACTAGGTCCAGAGTATGACTGTGGCAGTGAGTAGGTCCAGAGACATGTTGGACAAAACCAAGAGTCGATGATGGTTCCGAAAGCCTTTTGGAGTGGGCCTGTGGACTTATCCATGTGAATATTAAAAAGTCACCAGTAATTTGAATATTATCTGCTATGACTACAAGGTCTGATAGGAATTTAGGGAACTCAGTGAGGAACGCTGTATATGGCCCGGGAGGCCTGTAAAACAGTAGCTATAAAAAGTGATTGAGTAGGCTGCATAGATTTCATGACTGTGCAGACCGCGCCACCCTCTGGGGAGCCCTGCGGTTGTGGGCGGTGCAGTTGTCATACCAGGCTGTGAGCCAGGATGCTCTCGATTGTTCATCTAAAAGTTTGTCAGGGTTTTGGGTGACAAGCCAAATTTCTTCAGCCTCCTGAGCGTTACTTCACCTGTTTCCATAAGTTTCATTTTAAAAACATTTATATCTTACAAAAGGAGTTGCTAAATCTAACTGTGGTGTGTATGCTTGAAGGCCATACACGCCACAGCTTACATGTTGGACCCCAAGTATGCTGGCAAGAGCATCCTGTCTGGTGCAGAGATAAACAAGGCCTATAACGTCATCACTACTGTCTCTCGCCACCTTGGCCTGGATGAGGGCAAGGTTCTTGGCAGTCTAGCGAAGTACACTTCCAAGCAAGGGCTTTGGGATGGAGATGCAATATGGCAGTTGTGCCAACATCTCATCAGCCACCTGGTGGAAGGAACTTTGTGGATCTGAGGCTCTTTCCCCTGTTGCCTCCATCATCCTCCAAATCCCACCAACATCAGCCGCCTCAGAGCGCAACTGGACCTTGTTTGGAAACACAAACCAAAGCACACAACAGGCTGTCCAATACAAGGGTTGAAAAATTGTTTGCCATCCGGGCAAATTTGAGGCTTTTTGAGCCTGACAGCGAGCCATCCTCAACAAGGTTGTAAAGTGACAGTGAAGATGAGGCCTCAGTCTGATGTTCAAGAGGTGGATATTGAGGAGTTCCAAGGAGAAGACATGGAAGCCTGAGTCTAGAAACTAAAGCTTTGGTTGTCTTCCTCTATCATTTTACAGATGCATGTTGAAAACGTTTTTGGGAGATGCGATGGATCATTGGAAATCATTCAATATTCCCTTTTGTTCAGTGAAATCATCCCATGTGAAGAGTCAACTCAAAGTTCAATTCGTAACTAAATGTTTTTTTTAATATTTCTATTGGAAGGATTTAATCATTTGCAATTATGTCTACTTATGATAAAGTAAAAGGTTTGTTTGTCCTATATGTGGTAAATATGTCAATGCATAAAATATCTACATTTAAAATGGTATTAATATTAATTCCCGTTAATTCCCATAGAAATTCTCAACCTCTGAATATTCCCAAAAATGTGCAACCCTATTCATCTTAAGTAAACTGCCTCCAATTTATACTTCTTACTAGCCAAGAGGAGTTACTGAAGCCCCAACTTCCCTCCCCCTCCTCACTAGACCAAAGGCAGTCCTCAGTCTATAGAACCCAACAATGCTGCTGGGTGCCTAACATGGTCGCTAAGCCTCCATCTGCTAACAAAATGCAGAGCATCTGTTCCATTGAAACAAGTCTCTATACTGTGTGTGGGGCTACTTTTTTAAAACATCTTACATTTGGGAAGTATTTGAATCTCCCATCTTCTCAGCCATTTGATGGACTCATTTCAACCATAAGCCAATTACTCAGAAGGGCATATTAGGAATGTTAGCTGGTCAATACAGTTGCCTAATCCTTAACCAGGCAGCATATTAGCCTAGATTGCGGCACGTGTCCAGCAATTTCCCTGTCCTCATGAAGAGGACAGTGTAAATGCCATATTCAGGGACCCCTACAATTCTGATGTCCTCAAAGAGGGGAGGGAGAAATAAAAAAAAAACATTAAAAAGTGGTGTCCTTTTGGATCACACCAAATTACATATTTGCCTCCCTCTTCCCCCTGCTGCTGCCACTTGAACCAAAATGGATTTCAGATGCGCATTGTGGCTGGCTGATCTCACGAGATGCTCTGCCGAGGGCCCCCTGCCTTTCATTACACACAGAGGGGATTGCTTGTGACAGAGCTCCAGATTCCTTGCGCCAAGGACACCTTTTCCAAACCAACTGTGTGAACCGTACTCTACACAGTTCATAGAGCCAGTCAGAGACAACACATCTATTTTTTGGGGGGGGATTAGGATGTGCTGCTGAAACAAGCATAAACATGAAAATAGTGTCAGTGTAGATAAAGCCAGGCTTCAAACTAATATAATGGGTGTGTTGCTCTTAGCATTGCTGAAGATTCTGCTCGCTTCCTTGGTAAATGCAGTGAGAGGCTGATTGGTAACATTTGGGGGAAGTGACCTATTTTGACGCAATGAATGGATGAGTCAAGGCATTACAATTCCTTGACAGATCATGCACAAGACCCTCCTATTGAGCATGTTATGACTGTTCTGAGCACACTTCTCCAGAGAAATAGGTTACTTCCTTTTGGCCTAATCAATTACACTCCAGTCTAAAGATAAGGCATTTTAGAACCCATCGTAAGATAGCCCTTCTAATGTAATGGTTACTGAACCACTGTTGCACTAGCCTACACATGGTACAATATTTATCTTACATTGGATTCTGTGGGGCTAAGGCTTAAACATTGACCACACTTACTGAGGTTAATCCATTCAACCTAAAACAATCCCTGAATCTAGTATTGACTAAATCTAGGTACCATAGACCAGCATAGGGTCATTCCATATGATTTCAAATCACTTTGACTGCACCAGATGATTTGAACGAAACCTTTCATACATATGTTTGCCCATGGTGGAACTAGTCAGAAAGTGACTTAGGGACCTGAATGGCAAAACAATGAAAAGGAGATCAAAGTTCAACGATTTTGCATACCCCACCCTAGCATGAGACTCATGTAGAGATCTTCATGGATCCACCTGTAACCAAATCAAATTATGTCACATGCACCGAATTCAACAGATGTAGACCTTAACCAACAATGCAGTTAAGAAAATAGTGAAATGATTAAAGACAAGCAGTAAAATAACAATAGCGAGGCTATATACAGGCGGTACCAATACAGAGTCAATGTGCAGGGGCACCGGTTAATCAAGGTACATGTAGGTAGAGTTAATGAACAGTCCAGCAGGCATCAGCTATGTAGCTAGGTGATCATAGGGTCCAGTGAACAGCAATAGATGAAACAGGGGAGCCGTTAGGTAGTCGTTACTACGCTGGCAAAGCGGGGGACAGCTTTCCCAAAGTTAGCTGTCCGGGGCTAGCAGAAGCGTCTTCACCGACGTCTGACAAAGGCCGGTTGAGGGCACATGATGGAATTACGTCGGCAGACCAGTCGTGATGGATCAGCGGGGCTCCGTGTCGACAAAGGGTCCAGGCCAATTGGCAAAAGAGGTATTGTAGCTGGAGTGATTGTTTGCTAGCTAGCCGGGAGATGCGCCTGGCTTGAGGTTAACTGGTGCTAGCTTCGGGACAAGGGAATTAGCCACTATAGCCACTCGGTAGCAGCTAGCTAGCTGCAATGATCCGAAGCAAAGGTCCAGATCTTATGGCAGGAATCAGGTGATGTAGTGGCTTCTAGTTGTGTTAGTGAAGAGTCCGGGAGGCATCAGCTGTGTAGCCGAGTAATCATAGGGTCCACTGAGCAGGCCGGGAGATGGGCCTGTCTCAAGTCTAGCATCAGGGCTGGGACACTCTGGAGTAATGGTCCAGAGCTTACAGCAGGAATCTGGTGATGTAGTGGAGAAAAGCAGTCCGATATGCTCAGGGTTGATATCGTGCTGCTATAGAGTTGTGGAGTGTAACTCTTTGTGATGGCCAGTTCAAGACTGTCCACCTGCTTGGTCTTTAGTTTTAAGCCACTTCTCAGCCATGTAGCCACCGCTTCATGCCGTCTGGTTTATAGAGAATCTTCTCTGTTGAACGTTTGAGTGTCTTACCTTCCAGCTAAAGCTGTCGATCCCGCTGGTCTAATGTAAAATTGTCACGGGTCCTGTAATGCACTCTAGAAAAAGGAGCCTTCCATGACGCCGACATAATGTCTGTGCTCACTGACTGGTTAAAACTTCATTTAAAAACAATTCTCTCATTTAGAAGGCTAACGTCACATGTCACAAATATAATTACATATGAAACTAAAGTTCCACAACATCTAGATGTGAATCTGATCACTGGGAAATATACACATTGAGGTGTTCTACTGTCCTTAGTTACATCACAAATTAGTAATGAATTCGACATGATTGGTCTTTAAGTACCCACGGACCCTTCCAACTGCTTGGATTACATAAATGTTTCATTATCCAAACTTGGATGTCACAGTACTACAAAGTCTGTTGTAACGAAGGTATTTTTAACTTCCCTTTCATTGTGTGGTAGAGTTCCTGCAGGTATTTACAAACGTCATAAAACTGGTGAGAGAGAAGGGGGAGGATCTGGCACCTATGATCCTCACCCAAAAAGAGCAAGTCATAACAGGAGCATTTGTTCTGGGTCTGAAAAAACAAAAAAGGCCTCAGTGTTGGCAGCTTTATAAGAGCGGCAACTGTGGAAGCGAAGTTTTGTTTTACATGGCAGGAGTCATGAAGCAAGGACATTCACCTAAGCCAAAGTCAAGTAAGTGAAAAGAACAGCTAATATTTCCCTTAAAAATCATGCAAATCCTAAACAGTGTTCTGAATGAAAAAGGAACAAGTCTAGATCTGGTAACTGAATGTGGAAGGGAAATGATTAAGCAGCCGGAAAATCCTTAATATTACACAAATTTAGATAAGGTGCTAGTCAAGTTTGCCTTTGCGTCAGGAGCGTGTCATTACCTTACACCAGTTAGGATTAGGCCCATGTCCCAAACTATGCAGAGTTGTGTTGATTCCTTGATATCATTGCAGGGCAACAGCCTGGAACATGATAAAGCAGGCCATGTCCAAGCCCGGAGGCTATAATGGTAGAATTCCCAATGGAAACAAATCACGGTTCAAATCCCATTTTTGGCAAAGACGTCATTTATTTCTAGTACTCAGCCACAAAACCGCAAGATCTTTCAAAGTACACTCAGCAACAACAAAATAGATATATATACATTTCAGGACCTAGTCTTTCAAAGAACTCGTAAAAAGCCAAACAACTTTACAGATCTTCATTGTAAAGGGTTTAAACACTTTCCCATGCTTGTTCAATGAACCATAAACAATTAACCTCTATGGGACCGGCGGGACGAATTCGTCCCACCTACGTAACAGCCAGTTGAATCCTGTGGCGCGATTTTTAAAACGTTTGAAATACTATTACTTCAATTTCTCAAACATATGACTATTTTACAGCTATTTAACCTCTTATGGCTAGGGGGCAGTATTTTCATGGCTGGATAAAAAAAACGTACCCGCTTTAATCTGATTATTAGTCCTGCCCAGAAACTAGAATATGCATATAATTATTAGCTTTGGATAGAAAACACTCCAAAGTTTCTAAAACTGTTTGAATGGTGTCTGTGAGTATAACAGAACTCAGTCTCAGACGATGTGGAGGTCCTGGGCTGGCATGGTTACACATGGTCTGCAGTTGTGAGGATGTACAGGCAAATTCTCTAAATTTATGAATTTGGTAGAGAAATGAACATGCAATTCTCTGGCAACAGCTCTGGTCTTGCAACTTGAGACATCTGTGGCATTGCATTGTGTGACAAAACTGCACATTTTAGAGTGGTCTTTTGTCCCAGCACAAGGTGCACCCATGTAATGACCATTCTGTTTAATCAGCTTCTTGATATGCCACACTTGCCAAGATAATCCATCCACCTGACAAATGCTCACTAACAAGGAAGGTAACAATGTGCACAAAATTGAGAAATCTGTTCATGTGACACATTTCAGGAAACTACGCGTCACGACTTCACAGGAGAGCCATGTCAACGTTGTTTTTTTTTTACAAAATGTGTTTTTTTTGGCAGAAATGCCTTCTGGAACATCTGCGCTTTCATGTGCCTTAACTTGTATGCCATCTGTTAATATGACTAAAATTGTTCAATTACGAGCCTTGTTGGTTAAGCCACAGAAGACGGCAACCTTCCCACGATTGGCTGAGATAATCAGTGGAATTAGAGTGATAGCTAAAGAGATGGAGAAAACACCGGTCTCCAGATTACATCTTCAAACTATGGGCAACTGTGGCATGGCATCCGTGACAGGGAGACACGTCCATCATGCATGATGTACAGGTAAGAGCTAGCTAATGCTAGACTACATTCAGATATTACACGTTACTAATTTTGAGAAAGTGGTTTCATTTTAAGCTAAAGTGTACTGTTAGCTAGCTAGCGTTAGCTGGCTGGCTCCCTAGCTGACATGATTTGTATCCCAAAGCTGTTTGCTTTGGTAGTTAGCTAGCTAACATTAGGCTCTAATGGTGAGGATTCTATTGTTTACCCTGTCCACCAAACACTGTTTTCCCATATGATAGTTGTTGTTTTGCTTAAATTAACATCGACTAATACGTCAATTCATTTTCAGGCCACTCATTTGAAGAACTTTTCATAATGCTCAGGATGTACTCACCTAAATACCCTGCGTATTTATGCAGGGTAGTAACGACATGATTTAGCACTATGTTCATTGTTTAACTAGCTAACGTTAGCTGGCTGGCTCATTACCTAACATTTCGTGTGTGATCTTACATGTTGTTTACCTAGCTAGGTTAATTATGTAGCTAGCTACCTAGACAGACGTCTTAAGCTAAAGTGTACAACACCCATTGAATATGGCCGGTGTCAGTAAACGTTGGCAAAAAAGCATAATGAAATGGTTGCCAGCAGAGCTGGTTAGGCTGTGTTCATGTTATCCAGAGGTAACACCAACCCCCCCCCCCCCCCCCCCAACAAAATAAAACCATATTTAAAAAGTGTGCGCTCTGATCGCGATATGAGATGGGTGGGGCTAAAGCACGATGCTGAATGGGTGTAGACAAAGTGATCTTCACTAGATAACTTTTAAAGGCCATTTTCTCAAGTGGCGGTTACAAGCATATTAACTTCCAAAGCAGAATTACTTTCATTGTTCCTCAACAATGCTGTGTATGATACCATTTTGTAGCCTTCTCTACTTTTATCCAAAGTAAAAAAAAAAGAAAAAAAGATCAAATGTTGATACATGAGACTGAATCCAGGTGGTGAGTCACACAGACAATTTCTTGTCCATGTGGGCTCTTTAATTTCAGCTCATGAAACCTGGGACCAACACTTTACATGTTGCATTTATGTTCTTCAGTATAAATTACATTCAACTGCCAAAGTGGAGGCACCACAATGCAGAAGCCATTATTAGGCTGCAACCTGGTGAACGTATCTATCAAGTTCTCTCCACAGCCTTTCACTGGGCATTCAATTCAGCCCATCAATGCGGGGACGGGGGGCTCATATCGCAAACACTTAATTCAAAACCTGCATTCCAACAAGACATAAGAAATAGCCATGGTCCCAGCAATGGGAACAGGCAGCATTTTAATAGCAGATAATATAGGCCAACAGATTTGGAGTGTAAATCAGATTGATAACAGATGTGTTCACATTTGTATACATTCAGAAACAAATGTTTACGACAGTTGGATACCAAATGTAAAACAGACCTGTTAGTTCTAAGTCAACATCAAAGTAATTTTAGAGTCTCAGAACCAAAAATACTAGTGACGCACCGATGACATTTTTAGCCGATACCGACATCAATATTTTCCTTGCCAAAAAAAAAACAATGCCGATAACCAATATTTAATTTTTGCGGCCTAAAGCATTCTAGTACAGTTAAATAGTTAAACCACTGTCTTTTAAGGCACTGCATCTTAGTGCTGAGGCGCCACTACAGTCCCTGGTTCGAATCCAGGCTGTATCACATCCGGTCGTGATTGGGAGTCCCATAGGGCGGCGCACGATTGGCCCAGAGTCGTCCGGGGTAGGCCGCCATGCATGCCACAGCTTACATGTTGGGCCCCCAAGTATGCCAGCAAGAGCATCCTGTCTGGTGCAGAGATAAACAAGGCCTATGGTGTCATCACTACCATGTCTCGCCACCTTGGCCTGGTAGAGGGCAAGGTTCTTGGCAGTCTGGCGAAGTACACTTCCAAGCAAGGGCTTTGGGATGCAATACGGCAGTTGTGCCAACATCTCATCAGCCACCTGGTGGAAGGAACTTTGTGGATCTGAGGCTCTTTCCCCTGTTTCCTCCATCATCCTCCAAATCCCACCAACATCAGCCGCCTCAGAGCACAACTGGTCCTTGTTTGAGAACACACACCAAAGCACGCAACATGCTGACCAATACAAGGGTTGAAAAATTTGTTGCCGTCTGGGCAAATTTCAGGCTTTTTGAGCCTGACAGCGAGCCATCCTCAACAAGGTTGGAAAGTGACAGTGAAGATGAGGCCTCAGTCTGATGGTCAAGAGGTGGACATTGAGGAGCTCCAAGGAGAAGACATGGAAGCCTGAGTCTAGAAACTAAAGCTTTGGTTGTCTTCCTCTATCATTTTACAGATGCATGTTGAAAACGTTTTTGGGAGATGCGATGGATCATTGGGAATCATTCAATATTCCCTTTTGTTCAGTGAAATCATCCAATGTGAAGAGTCAACTCAATTAAAGTTCAATTCGTAACTACATTTTTTTTTTTTTTTCCATTGGAAGGATTTAATCATTTGCAATTATGTCTACTTACGATAAAGTAAAAGGTTTGTTTGTCCTACCTATGATAAATATCAATGCAAGAAAAATTATAGATTTAAATAGTATTAATTTGCATATTCACATTAGTTCCCACCTCTTAATATTCCCCAAAATATGCAACCCTACACAGGAGTGATGGTTGCTGATAATGGGCCTATACGCCTATGTAGATATTCAATTTAAAAAATATGTACTAAAAGAAGCAGTTTCTAGCTACAATAGTAATTTACAACGTTAAATGTCTACACTTTCTGATCAATTTTATGTTATTTTATTCGACAAAAAAAAGTGTTTCTTTCAAACACAAGGACATTTCTAAGTGAACCCAAACTTTTGAACAGTAGTTAGATATGGACAATGAGGTGGAGAGTAAGTAACACCAGACCAAGGTCAGTAGCAATCTCTGTATTCAGAAAAGGATCTGGGGACCATCTGCAATGAGCACCTATCCTCAGGGTGCAGAGCACTGCATTAGCATATTGCCAAGCAGGTCTCTCTCTGGGTGGCATTTAGATAGCCTATTACCCTTCCATTTTAGCCCCCTTCCCACTGCATGGACATCTGCACATGGCAATCCTTTCCAAATAAGTTGGCATAACAGTATGCAGTCATACTATTCTGGTGTTTTGTCAACAGATTGCTTAAAATAGCACATGAAGGTACACGTAAATCCTGGCATGTGCAGGTTTGATTTATATCCATTTCCAAACCAACTGCACGATACAGAACCACACTGCATTAGGCATACTGAATTGAGAACTAGGCTAAACAATGATAGAAAATGTTGTGACATGTTTAACGAGAGCAGCTAAATTAAATGGCAGTGTCCCGAGATAGAATATATTAACTGGTCAAAGTATTTAGGCTAACTAGTTCAAAAATCTAATTTCATAGTTAGCCTTCTGAACCGCAAGTGCTTGACAATAGTCACTTGCATGAAAAACACCACCTCCCAAACAAATTCATCTAGCTAGAACAAGTTCTTGCTAGTTACCACAACTGAAACGCCATTGCTTTCTCTTATAGGATGGGAGGCCAGGGGCCTCAAACCCTATGCCTAAACTCATTTTAGTAAAGTATTTAGCATTTTAAACATTTACTTCACTGGCCAAGCTAACGTTGTGTTGACAAATACAATAGGTAGCTAACTGGCTAGCTAAACAAACACTGTTAAATGTGTAGTTTGGTAACGTTAAACAATATGTACTTTGTAAAGATGCAGGTTTAGTGAAACTGTACCCTAATAGCCATTACATTAGCCATGTCGAAAACACTGCTCAAGATGAAGTGCTGCCAGCTAACTAATGTTCCAGTGGCTAACTGTAGGCTAGCTAGTTAACAGATTAGTAATCACAGCAACGTCCTGGCTTAAACCTACAGAAGTTGGTTTAAGAAGTTAACTATATCTGCCACCCCCAAAAAAAGAAAAAGTGGTAACGGTAGCTAGCTGCTCAGTAAATTGAAAGGAACACAAAAAATATATTTAAGTTAGTAAGTATTGCGCAAGATAGCTAATGTCTACGGTAAAAGTTACATTACTAACCAGTTCACTAGGTAACGTTATTACTTACCGACTCAGAGTAGACGGAAGCAAATAAAAAAAAAACGAGGTACACTTTGTGCATGTTTCTATTGACCGTTTCTTCAACAAAGTGTATCGTTAACCGGAGAAACAAGTGTGGCATACAACAGTGAGTTATTTTGAATGTCCTATTTCCACAAAGTCCACGTTGCCAACTTTATCGCCTTGATAGTGCTCAACTTGTATTGCTGGCTACTTTACTTCCCTCCAGTCACTGACCAAACACGAGCAACGTCAGATTGATGTGTCTTTATCCACGTTCCACTCCACCTCCGCTGTAACCAACCAATAAGACCTCTCCCGTCGTCATAACTCACTGGAAACTCGTGTTCAGAACCCCCTCCACCAAGACTCAACATGTTACTTACTGGAACATCTTTGCTCATTCGATGTACAAATTCTTGAATGGTTCAAATGTAGAATCATATAGCTAGGATATCATTCATGTGCTTGCAATAGCAATAATTCATCTTGAGTGGGGATGCCTAAAACAAATCCGATTAACTTGGTTTGACAATAGGCAGTTAGCGGGAATAAAGAAAATTAAATGTTTAATAGTATTATTATTCATTTGAGGAAATCAATTTCCTTCGACACTCAATTGAAAACGGTTTCATGACTGAAAAGTGAAATTGCAATGCATTGTTTACCAGTCTTCCCCTCACTTATTTTCTCCATAATGACATAAAGAAAACAAAAATAACATTTACTGTAATATGTGCGCCACTCGTGGATAGTCAGTTAATGGAATTGCTTTTCTGACGTAATCTCCTGGTAAACTCTTTATGGTGCTTTCAAGACAACTGGGAACTCGGAAAACACGAGGCCATATCATGACCTCAGTAATCTTCAATTCGGAAAGTCGAAGCTCTAGGAAGATGTCCGGGGCTCCGACTTGGAACTCTGAGTTGGATGACCATTCAAAGGATTTTCCCAGTCGGAGCTAGTTTTTTCCCGTGTTACACCAGTTGTCTTGAACGCACTGAAGTTGGGAGTTGGATATTTCCTAGATCTGAGTTCCTAGTTGTTTTGAACGCGGCAACCCTCCTCTTGCGCAGCATAAAAGCACAAATAGAACAATGAGACAGATATTTCACTGGATGTATAAATGTGAAGCATCCGTTTGGCGTTTTCTCTCACTACCAAATAAAATATGGTAGAGAGAGGAAGACCAGTGACAGGGAGTGAGAGAAGATGGAGCGAGATGGATTTTGGCCGACATTCTGCTAATTTTCTCATCAAATGAAACATTTGATCTCCATACAGTTTTCTGTTTCCAAACTAGAATCTGTAACAAACAGAGTGCACTAAGGTTGGTAGACTTGATTTACCTAATTGTTTATAGAGATTACTCTTTTTAGGACGAGTGCATTAGATAGTGGGCATTTTCCTAATGAACTTCATGCACATTCAGTAAGGCACAAATGGTCTTCATCCTCTTCTTGGCGGTTGCTTGGCAGCTTGTCCCAAGAAGATATCTAGCTGGCTAGCTAATTCACAACTCACACACACAAAAAAAAGTACTTTGCTTAAATAGCTAGAAATCGATGTTTTTGCAAATTGCCACTACTAGTACTCCTTCTGTGAATTAAATTTTTTTTCACGATAATCAACATATGTCATCAATAAATACGTTGTCTACTGTCAAATGTTTTCTGTGATTTTGTTTAGGGGGAGGGGAAGCAATATAAAAACTCTAATTATTATGCAAAGCTAATTTCTTGATTTAAATTGTTGAGCTAGAATGTGTTTGTTGTGATAACTTCTGCAATTATTACGAAGATACAAAGATGAGACTATGTGCAGCAATCGGCTGCAATACTGCCCAGAGGAAGGGAGGAAAATAATTGTTCCAGTTTCCAACAGAAGTTGAAAGGTATGTAATAAATATTGAGAAAATGCATTTGGAGTAATTATTGCATGGGGTGGCACACGTCGTTGGCTGTGTAATCAGCAGTGTGCTGTATCCATGACTACTCATCAAATCAATCACCAAAGCAATGATCACTGATAGATAAAACATGCTACAGTAGCTACCAGTAATGGAACAAAACTATAGCTGGGTTTAACACAACAAGCATGAGGCAGCATGGCTAGCTAACGTTAGTTTACCAATGTGTCCAGCTATATTACATCCAAGGCTATCCCAGGGTATGCTGCACAATCAATAGAAGCCATCATTTGTGACACTGGGTCATTGCAAAGTAATTTATTGAGTTGTAGAACACCATTAACCTGTTTGGGATAGGGGGCAGTATTTTCACGGCCGGATAAAAAACGTACCCGATTTAATCTGGTTACTACTCCTGCCCAGAAACTAGAATATGCATATAATTAGTAGATTTGGATAGAAAAGACATCCACCATGTGTAGCATTAGAGCATTGCTTCAAAAGATCAATCAGGTTTAAGAGGGCAGCAACTGAAAATGTTTCATAGGACAAAGTGTGGGTTTTTATTCTATAACATGTTCTCCGTTTTTGGGGGGTGTTGCTAATCAGGCAATGGTTGTTATGGTGGTGTCTCACAGAGATTAATGTGTCAGCTTTGATTGAAGAGAAGGAGGGTGACGTAGACCCCTGAAGTTTGCAGACTACAGGGATGGAGTCCATATACATTACTAACTATAGCAGGACACGATCAGTAAGAATGTAAGGTCCTCATTTGGGTACTGGTCACAGGAGTAGCAAGAAAGGCTGCTTTTCTTATGACTTCTGGAGTCTACGTCACACTCTAACACACACAGAGAGCAAAACCACATGGCTGCTGTTTAAATTAACTGTAGATTCCTATTCAAAACAATCAGGGTGAATAACAGGGATAGAGGACATAACCATAAACTATTATCTACAAATTACAATATACTTCCACAGATGTTATAACAACCCCTACACTACTAAATTAACATTAAAACAGGAGACCAACATCCAGCAGATGATGCCAAATGTAGTTCAGGTGGTCTGCAGGAGGTTCAGGTGGTCTGCAGGAGGTTCAGGTGGTCTGCAGGAGGTTCAGGTGACAGGTGTCCTCAGACTCACGAGCATCTAAAGGACTATTAAAAACGTCAGTGTAGTGTGTAGAGGTATACGAGAATAAGGCTTGAGGACACAGCCATGAACGTTGAATCCCCATTAGCTGCTGCCTGTCACGTCCTGACCCTAATAAGATGTAATTTTCTGTAGTAGAGTGGTCAGGGCGTGACGGGGTGTTTTGTGTTTTTCTATGTTTTCTATTTCTATGTTTTAGTTCTAGTTTGTCTATTTCTATGTTGGGGTTTCTTGGGTTGACCTCCAATTGGAGGCAGCTGGTCCTCGTTGCCTCTAATTGCAGGTCATATTTAAGTAGGGGTGTTTCTTCCTGTTGTTTGTGGGTTGTTATATTTTGAGTAGTGTTTGTTTCGCTCACTGTGTCACGGTTTGTTGTTTTTGTATATTAAGTTTATTTATGTATTGCATTCAGTTTCACGGTTATAATAAATATGTGGAACATCTTGGTCCGCTCCTTCGGACAACCGTGACACTGCCAAAGCAACAGCTACTCTTCCTGAGGTCCAGCAAAATTAAGGCAGTTTATACAATTTTAAAAACATTACAATACATTCACAGATTTCACAACACACTGTGTGCCCTCAGGCCCCTACTCCACCACTACCACATATCTACAGTACTAAATCCATGTGTGTGTATAGTGAGTATGTTATCGTGTGTATGCATCAAATTTTATTGGTCGCATACACATGGTTAGCAGATGTTAATGCGAGTGTAGCGAAATGCTTGTGCTTCTAGTTCCGACCGTGCAGTAACATCTAACAAGTAATCTAACAATTATACACACAAGTGTAAAGGAATGAATATGTACATATAAATATATGGATAAGCGATGGCCGAAGGGCATAGGCAAGATGCAGTAGATGGTATAGAGTACAGTATATACATATGAGATGAGTAATGTAGGGTATGTAAACATTATATAAAGTGGCATTGTTTAAAGTGACTAATGATACATTTATTACATCCAATTTTTAATTATTAAAGTGGCTAGAGATGAGTCAGTATGTTGGCAGCAGCCACTCAATGTTAGTGATGGCTGTTTAACAGTATGATGGCCTTGAGATAGAAGCTGTTTTCCAGTCTCTCGGTCCCAGCTTTGATGCACCTGTACTGACCTCGCCTTCTGGATGATAGCGCGGTGAACAGGCAGTTGCTCGGGTGGTTGTTGTCCTTGATGATCTTTTTGGCCTTCCTGTGACATCGGGTGATGTGGGTGTCTTGGAGGGCAGGTCGTTTTCCCCCGGTGATGCGTTGTGTAGACATCACTGCCCTCTGGAGAGCTTTGCGGTTGTGGGCAGAGCAGTAGCCATACCAGGCAGTGATACAGCCTGACAGGATGCTCTCGATTGTGCATCTGTAAAAGTTTGTGAGTGTTTTTGGTGACAAGCCAAATTTCTTCAGCCTCCTGAGGTTGAAGAGGTGCTGTTGCACCTTCTTCACCACGCTGTCTGTGTGGGTGGACCATTTTAGTTTGTCCGTGATGTGTACGCAGAGGAACTTAAAACTTTCCACTTTCTCCACTACTGTCCCATCGATGTGGATAGGGGGGTGCTCCCTCTGCTGTTTCCTGAAGTCCACGATCATCTCCTTTGTTCTGTTGACGTTGAGTGTGAGGTTGTTTTCCTGACACCACACTCCGAGGGCCCTCACCTCCTCCCTGTAGGAGGCGTGCATGGCCACGTAGTCATGGGGGAACAGGGAGTACAGGAGAGGGCTGAGAATGCATCCTTGTGGTGCCCTAGTGTTGAGGATCAGCGGGGTGGAGATGTTGTTTCCTACCCTCACCACCCGTCAGAAAGTCCAGGACCCAGTTGCACAGGGCGGGGTCGAGACCTAGGGTCTCGAGCTTAATGATGAGTTTGGAGGGTACTATGGTGTTAAATGCTGAGCTGTAGTCGATGAACAGCATTCTTACATAGGTATTCCTCTTGTCCAGATGGGTTAGGGCAGTGTGCAGTGCGATTGCGTCATCTGTGGACCTATTGGGGCGGTAAGCAAATTGGAATGGGTCTAGTGTGTCAGGTAGGGTGGAGGTGATATGATCCTTGACTAGTCTCTCAAAGCACTTCATGATGACGGAAGTGAGTGCTACGGGGCGATAGTCGTTTAGCTCAGTTACCTTAGCTTTCTTGGGAACAGGAACAATGGTGGCGCTCTTGAAGCATGTGGAAACAGCAGACTGGGATAGGGATTGATTTTGGTAGCGGCCGTGTCAGTGGCACTGTATTGTCCTCAAAGTGAGCAAAGAAGTTGTTTAGTTTGTCTGGGAGCAAGAAATTGGTGTCTGCGACAGGGCTGGTTTTCTTTTTGTAATCCGTGATTGACTGTAGACCCTGCCACATACGTCTTGTGTCTGAGCCGTTGAATTGTGACTCTACTTTTTCTCTATACTGACTCTTAGCTTGTTTGATTGCCTTGCGGAGGGAATAGCTACACAGTTTGTATTCGGTCAGCAGTAGTTCGCGCTTTCAGTTTTGCGCGAATGCTGCCATCAAACCACCGTTTCTGGTTGGGGAAGGTTTTAACAGTCACCGTGGGAACAACATCACTGATGCACTTGTTAATAAACTCGCTCACCGAATCAGCGTATACATCAATGTTGTTGTCCGATGCTATCCGGAACAGATCCCAGTCCACTTGATCGAAGCAAGTGCATGGAATCAGATTGGTTGGACCAGCGTTGAACAGACCTGAGCCCGGGCGTTTCCTGTTTTAGTTTCTGTCTATAGGCTGGGAGCAACAAAATGGAGTCGTGGTCAGATTTGCCGAAAGGAGGGCGAGGGAGCGCTTTGTATGCGTCACGGAAGTTAGAGTAGCAATGATCCAGAATTTTGCCAGCGCATTTGATATGCTGATAACATTTAGGGAGCCTCGTTTTCAGATAAGCCTTGTTAAAATCCCCAGCCACAATAAATGCAGCCTCAGGATATGTGGTTTCCAGTTTACATAGAGTCCAATGAAGTTCTTTCAGGGCCATCGAGGTGTCTGCTTGGGGGAGATATACGCGGCTGTGAAAATAATCGAAGAGAATTCTCTTGGTAGATAATGCGGTCGGCAATTGATTGTAAGGAATTCTAGGTCAGGTGAACAAAAGAACTTGAGTTCCTGTATGTTGTTATGATCACACCACGACTCGTTAATCATAAGGCATACACCCCCCCGCCCTTCCTCTTACCAAAGAGATGTTTGTTTCTGTCAGCGCGATGCGTGAAGAAACCGGATGGCTGTACCGACCCTGATAACGTATCCCGAGTGAGTCATGTTTCCGTGAAACAGAGAATGTTACAAACTCTGATGTCTCTCTGGAAGGCAACCCTTGCTTGAAATTCATCTACCTTGTTGTCAAGAGACTGTACATTGGCGAGTAGTATACTCGGGAGCGGTGAGCGATGTGCCTGTCTATGGAGCCTGACTAGAAGACCGCTCCGTCTGCCTCTTCTGCGGTGCCGTTTTGGGTCACCTACTGGGATCCGATCCATTGTCCTGGGTGGTGGTCCAAACAGAGGATCCACATCGAGAAAGTCGTATTCGTGGTCGTAATGTTGGTAAGTTGACGTTGCTCTTATATCCAATAGTTCCTCCCGGCAGTATGTAATAAGCCTTACGATTTCCTGGGGTAACTGCGTAAGAAATAATACATAAAAAAAATATATTGTATAGTTTCCTAAGAACGTGAAGCGAGGCGACCATCTCAGTCTGGCCATCATGTGTCTATGCCTATGTTTGTGTTGCTTCACAGTCCCCGCTGTTCCATAAGTATTTTTTTTTACATGTTTTTGTAATCTAATTTTACTGCTTGCATCAGTCACTTGGTGTAATCATGGCTCTATGTAGTACTGTGCACCTCACATAGTCTGTTCTGGACTTGGGAACTGTAAAGAGACCTCTGATGGCATGTCTTGTGGTGTATGCATTAGGGATGCATGATATATCGGTGAACATATCGTAATCGGACGATATTAGCTAAAAATGGCAATATTGGTATCGGCTGATGTCTAGTTTAACTTCTTGCCGTTCCCCTAGGATAGGGGGCGCCACAGCGCATTTTGGAAAAAAATCGTTCCCATTTTCAACGGCCTACTAATCAAAGTCAGAAGCTAAGACATGCATATACTTATTTTATATGGATAGAAAACACCCTAAATTTTCTAAAACTGTTTGAATGGTGTCTGTGAGTATAGCAGAACTCGTATGGCAGTCAAAACCCCGAGACCGATTGAACCAGGAAGTGGAAATCTGAATTGTGGACTCGACTTCACAGCCTTCCCTATAAATCACAACGTAAAAAAATGAAAATTGAGCACTTTCCAGTGCTTCCACTAGATGTCCCCAGTCTTTACAAAGTGTTTTGAGGGTTCTACGGTAGAAACTCAGTGAAAGAGACGATGTGGCAATTGGTCACAGTCGGAGGGCCATGAGCATTGTGACGTTGGCGGCCGTGTCTGCCCCCACCTTTGGAAGTTTTTTGAAACACAATGAAATCGTCCCACTTGAATCTGATTGGCTTTCTTGTTGAAACAGGCCCTGACGATGTCTTGATACAACGTTTGACATGTTTGAACGACCCTAACTTACCGTAAACAGTCATTTTGCGTTAGACAGCTGCCGCCCACGGATCGACTTTTGATTACAGCCTGAGGACGCGCTAACAAGAGGAAGCTAATGGAACATAAAGCATGGACTTTTTCGACCGAAAATACATTTGTCATGGACCTGGGACATCGGGAAGGGATTTCTGATGAAGACAACTAAAGGTGAGGGATTATTGGCGATATTATACAATATCAGATGTTACGTGTTCAAATGTTCAAAGATGGCGCCGAGTTAGGTTTTCGAGCTCAATTTCTGGGTATCGCATCCCATTTGATCTCAAAGTGTGATTACCCTGTAAAGTTAATTTAAAATCTGTTTTGACTGGTGTTTTCAAGAGATATTCATCTATAAATCTTAGATTGACAATATATATTAAAAAAATCGTTTTCGAATAGTAATTTATAAAATTGTAGCAGTGTTTACCGGGACGCATTATATGGGAAAATAGTTAGTCAACCTCAGGTGCCGATGTAAAATGCTGTTTTTATATAGAAATATGACCTTTATTGAACAAAAGATTGCATGCTGTGTGTAACATGATGTCCTAGGTGTGTCATCTGATGAAGTTTGTAAAAGGTTAGTGCTGCATTTAGCTGTTTTTTGTTTATATGTGATGGGTGTGCTTGCTCGGAAAATTCATATGATGCGACTTTTACCATGTACTCCTCTAACATAATCTAATATTGTGCTTTTCCTGTAAAACCTTTTTGAAATCGGACAACGAGGGTCGATTCAAGAGAGGTGTATCTATAAAACGATATGAGACAGCCCTATATTTGAAAAAAAAAAAATATTGAATTTCGTTATGCTAATGTCGCTAGGAGTTTTCGCTGGAAAATGATCCCGCTAACGGGATGAGACATTCAAGAGGATGTCAAATCTGACCTGCATACCTATATAACAAAGGTACATGACGTAATGACACCATGTAAAATGTTGCGCTATACGTGCAACACAGCATTCCTAAACTAGCCCACAATGTCTGCTGTGTGAATCGAGTAGTCAACAAGTTAAGCAGTCATTTGAAAGAGTAACAATTTCAGTGAGACAACTCAAAGGCGAAATCCATTAAAGTCAAGATAATGGAATTCATTGCCCTTGACAATCAACCGTTTTCTGTCGTGGGTGATGTTGGCTTTCGCCGACGGTCGAGCACCAGTTAACAATAAGGATTAGGCACAATAGTGGAATTTACAGTTTGCCTTCAAAATAAAAGTATGTCATTGACAGTGATGCAAATGAATACAAATAGTAGAATTATGCCATACTTTTATTTTGAAGGCTAACCATAAAGTCCACTATTGTGCCTAATCCTTATTGTTGCTTGACTTGTTGACTTGTTGGCTAGCTAAAAGACAGTGCTGTGCAGCCGTCTTCATCGACCTGGCCAAGGCTTTTGACTCTGTCAATCACCGGATTCTTATCGGCAGACTCAACAGCCTTGGTTTCTCAAATGACTGCCTCGCCTGATTCCCTAACTACTTCTCAGACAGAGTTCAGTGTGTCAAATCGGAGGGCTTGTTGTCTGGACCTCTGGCATCTCTATGGGGGTGCCACAGGGCCTACTCTTTTCTCTGTATATATCAATGATGTTGCTCTTGCTGCGGGGGATTCTTTGATCCACCTCCACGCTGATGACACCATTCTGTATACATCTGGCCCTTCTTTGGACAGTGTGTTAACAAACCTCCAAACGAGCTTCAATGCCATACAACACTCTTTCCGTGGCCTCCAACTGCTCTTAAATGCTAGTAAAACTAAGTGCATGCTGTTCAACCGATTGCTGCCTGCACCCATCCGCCCTACTAACATCACTACTCTGGACGGTTCTGACTTAGAATATGTGGACAACTATAAATACCTAGGTGTCTGGATAGACTGTAAACTCTACTTCCAGACTCACATTTAGCATCTCCAATCCAAAATTAAATCTAGAATCGGCTTCCTAGTTCGCAACAAAGCCTCCTTCACTCACGCTGCCAAACATACCCTTGTAAAACTGACTATCCTACCGATCCTTGACTTTGGCAATGTCATTTACAAAATAGCCTCCAACACTCTACTCAGCAAATTGTATGCAGTCTATCACAGTGCCATCCGTTTTGTCACCAAAGCCCCATATACTACCCATCACTGCGACCTGTGTGCTCTCGTTGGCTGGTCCTCACTACGTATTCGTCGCCAAACCCACTTGCTCCAGGTAATCTATAAGTCCTTGCTAGGTAAAGCTCTGCTTTATCTCAGCTCACTGGTCACCATAGCAACACCCACCCGTAGCACGCGCTCCAGCATGTATAATTCACTGTTCATTCCCAAAGCCAACACCTGCTTTGGCCGCCTTTCCTTCCAGTTCTTTGCTGCCAATGACTGGAACGAATTGCAAAACTCACTGAAGTTGGAGACTTATTTCTACCTCACTAACTTTAAGCTGGGTTTGTAGCTTGCAAGAAAGCATTTTACTGTACTTGTGCACGTGACATAACAAATGTGAAACTTGAAACTGGAAGAAGGATTGCTAGTTCAGCTCATCAAACTGTCCAATCTCTGGAGGGGACAACAGACATTACTCAATCTGCGCTTGAATCGGCCCATGTGCCACCCAGTGCCACGTTTTAATGCATACATCCTTTAGCTATGATATTTGAACATTCTGTGTGTATTTCATGCAAGCTTGCAGGTTATGATATTCTTGCTTTGTAACTCTCAGACATCTGTAATAAAATAAAATCAAACTGTATTTGTCACAAATGCCGAATACAGTGAAATGCTTACAAGCCCTTAACACACAAAGCAGTTAAGAAAAAAAAGTGTTTAGAAAATAAAAGTAACAAATAATGAACTTAAATTAGTCCCTGGCCACTAGGAGTGCCGCCTTTTGGCCGTATACAGCTCACTGAGTGCGGTCTTAGTGCCAGCATTGGTTTGTGGTGGTATATAGACAGCTACGAAGAATATAGATGAAGACTCTCTTGGTAAATAGTGTGGTCTACAGCTTATCTTGAGGTTCTCTACCTCAGGCGAGCAAAACCTCGAGACCTCCTTAGATTTCATGCACCAACTGTTGTTTACAAATATAAATCCACCACCACCCATCGTCTTATCAGAGGCCGCTGTTCTATGCTGCCAAAAAGCGTAAAACCCAGCCAGCTGTATGTTATTCATGTCGTCTTTCAGCCACGACTCGGTGAAACATAAGATATTACAGTTTTTATGTCCGTTGGTAGGATATACGTGAACGTAGTTCGTCTAATTTCTTATCCTTTGATTGTGCGTTGGCTAATAGGACCGATGGTTCCTTACAACGCACCCAGATCTTCGTCCCCGATATCTCCGTCTCTTTCTCCTGCAAATGATGAGGGCCTTGTCGGGCGTCTGAAGTAAATCCTTCCCGTCCGACTCAATAAAGTAAAAGTATTCCTCCAGTACGGGGAAGGAATCGCTGTCCTGATATCTAGAAGCTCTTTTCGGTCTTAAGACACGGTGGCAGAAACATTATGTACAAAATAAGTTACAAATAACACAAAAAAACACACACAATAGCATAATTGGTTACGGGATCGTAAAACGGAAGACATCTCCTCTGGTGCCATTATTATTCAGATCATATCCTGTAATCGATGTAAACAATGCTAAACTTTAAATTCCATCCTCTTATACGCCGAGGTGAACTGATGGATAGTGGCCCAGCAGCAGTCAGTATGTAACCTGACATCACTGGAGGTGTTGGTGGTTTTGTGTCGAATAAGAAACAAAAAAAGTTCCATCCCTATGCCGATGAACATATACCCCAGAACTCCCTCATCCCCATACCACTCCTCCTCCTGTATGTCCTGCTCACCCATTAGGAAGGCCCATTGAAGCTGCCCTGCCCTGCCTCCAGCAACACCAGAACCTTGTGGTTGAAGCTTTGGCTGTAGCAGGCTTGAGCTTGACCAGGTGAGGCTGAGGCTTGACGAGACACATATACAGGTGCTAGAGACTCCTGTTGGCTACCAGGGCTGCGATGTACGGTGCCGTCATCTGGCTGAAGGTAAGTGTTGCACCTCCCTTCTCTCTCAGGGAGGACACGTAGCCATACACTTCGGACAGGAAGCCCATAACGGCGCTTTTGTTGGTGGGCATCAACTGCGCTTTTAGCCCTCTGCGAGGGGCTCGCTGGAATCCAAGATCTTGGCGATTGTGTTGAAGACCGTGAAGAATATGGCAGTGAGTTCATGGTCTGCGAAGGCCTGGAGTTTCAACTGGTCCCTGCAGAAGCAGAGCTCTGTGTTGTGTTGGTGTTGAGAGGCAAATTGATGACGGCATCCAAAAAACTCTGAACTCCCTTTTTCATGATGACCTTGGAGGATACCAGAGAGATCTTCAGCAGTCTTTGCATCTCCCACATGTCCAGCAGCGCCTGGATTCTCTGGTCTAGCTGAGCTGAGCTGAGTCCGGAAAACTAGGGTCCAGGTCGATAGGGTTAGATAGATTCATGTTTGAACCAAGTTTGTACTCGGGCTCCTGACTGGCTGTCATGTTCGTCTAAAGGAGTAGACCAAGGCGCAGCGTACTTAGCCTGTTGGGGCTAGGGGGCAGTATATCTTGTTGGGGATAGGGGCAGTATTTGCACAGCCGGATAAAAAACGTACCCGATTTAATCTGGTTACTACTCCTGCCCAGTAACTAGAATATGCATATAATTAGTAGATTTGGATAGAAAACACTCTAAAGTTTCTAAAACTGTTTGAATGGTGTCTGTGAGTATAACAGAACTCATATGGCAGTCAAAACCCTGAGACAAATCCTAACAGGAAATGGAAATCTGATGTGTGGAATCACTTCAAACCTTTGCCATTGAAACACACAGGGACTTATTAATCATTTATAACTTCCTAAGGCTTTCACTAGATGTCGACAGTCTTTACAAAGTGGTTTGAGTCTTCTATGGTAGAAATTGACCCAAAGAGAGACTTGGGAAGTTGGTCACAGGGGAGGGCTATTACTACTATGACGCGGGCGCCCATGGGAAACCTTTTGTTCCGAAACGTTTAGTAAGATAATGCAATCGTCCTCCTTGAATATTATTGAAGCTCTGGTTGAAAAAGGCCCTAAAGATTTATGTTATACAACGTTTGATATGTTTGAACGAACGTAAATATATATTTTTTGCACATTCGTGACGACAAGTCCCGCACGCTTCAGTACATTATGAGTAGCCTTCGGAACGCGCTAACAAGAAGGAACTATTGGGACATAAATTATTCACTTTTTCGAACAAAACTACATTTGTTGTGGACCTGGAATTCCTGGAAGTGCCTTCTGATGAAGATAATCAAAGGTAAGGGAATATTTACGATAGTATTTTTGATTTTAGATGGTTCCAAGATGGCGCTAACATGTATCGCCTAGCCTATTTTTCTGAGCATACCACGTTGTTTCTTGCAAAGTGTGATTTCCCAGTAGTTATTTTTTTAAATCTGGCAATGCGGTTGCATTCACGAGATGTTAATCTATAATTCTTTGAATGACAATATTACATTTTAACTTCTTACATCTAGATGTTCCGCTAGCGGAACGTCTGCTCCAATATCCAATGATGGGCGGGGCGCGAAATACAAACTCCTCTAAAATCCGAAAACTTCCACTTTTCAAACATATGACTATTTTACAGCTATTTAAAGACAAGACTCTCGTTAATCTAACCACACTGTCCGATTTCAAAAAGGCTTTACAGCGAAAGCAAAACATTAGATTATGTCAGCAGAGTACCCAGCCAGAAATAATCAGACACCCATTTTTCAAGCTAGCATATAATGTCACAAAAAACAAAACCACAGCTAAATGCAGCACTAACCTTTGATTATCTTCATCAGATGACACACCTAGGACATTATGTTATACAATACATGCATGTTTTGTTCAATCAAGTTCATATTTATATCAAAAACCAGCTTTTTACATTACCATGTGACGTTCAGAACTAGCATTCCCACCGAACACTTCCGGTGAATTTACTAAATTACTCACGATAAACGTTCACAAAAAGCATAACAATTATTTTAAGAATTATAGATACAGAACTCCTCTATGCACTCGATATGTCCGATTTTAAAATAGAATATTGCAAAATGTGCTTCATCCGAAAAGCTAAGTACATAGCCCGGCATCACAGGGCTAGCTATTTAGACACCCAACCAGTTTAGCCTTCACCAAAATCACATTTCCTATAACAAAAATGGTCTTACCTTTCCTGTTCTTCGTCAGAATGCACTCCCAGGACTTCTACTTCAATAACAAATGTAGGTTTGGTCCCAAATAATCCATCGTTATGTTCCATCAACGACGTTTTGTTCGTGCGTTCTAGACACTATCCCAATGGTAAATCCCGGTCCCGAGCATGGCGCAGAACGTGACAAAAAATGTCTAAATATTCCATTACCGTACTTCGAAGCATGTCAACCGCTGTTTAAAACCAATTTTTATGCAATTTATCTCGTAGAAAAGCGATAATATTCCGACCGGGAATCTGCATGTCTGTAAACTGAGGGAAAAACCGAAAGACGGGGGCGGGGCATGTCGCGAGCGTAAGCATTTCTCCACTGAGAGACCACTTAGCTTTTGCTCTCTATTGTTTCAGCCAGGGCTTTGAATTACGTCATTCCTGTTTTTCCCGGGCTCTGAGAGCCCATTGGAGACGTGGGAAGTGTCACGTAACAGCAGAGATCCTTCGTTTTTGGAAGAGATGTCAAAGAAAGCAAATAAATGGTCAGACAGGGTACTTCCTGAACAGAACCTTCTCAGGTTTTTGCCTGCCATAGGAGTTCTGTTATACTCACAGACACCATTCAAACAGTTTTAGAAACTTTGGAGTGTTTTCTCTCCAAAGCTAATAATTATATGCATATTCTAGTTTCTGGGCAGGACTAATAATCAGATTAAATCGGGTACGTTTTTTATCCAGCCGTGAAAATACTGCCCCCTAGCCATAAGAGGTTAACAATGTTTTCGAATAGTAATTTTGTAAATTGTAGCGCTGATTCACCGGAAGCATTTGAGGGAAAATATTTTCTGAACGTCACGCGCCGATGTAAAATGCTGTTTTTATATATAAATATGAACTTTATCGAACAAAAAATGCATGTATTGTGTAACATGATGTCCTAGGAGTGTCATCTGATGAAGATTGTCAAAGGTTAGTGCTGCATTTAGCTGTGTTTTGGGTATTTGTGATGCATCTAGTTGCTTTGAAAATGGCAGTCAGATTTTTTTTGGCAGGGTACTCTCCTAACATAATCTAATGTTTTGCTTTTGCTGTAAAGCCTTTTTGAAATCGGACAACGTGGTTTGATTCAGGAGAGGTGTATCTATAAAATGGTGTAAAATAGTCATATGTTTAAGAAATTGAAGTTATAGCATTTATGAGGTTTTGTATTTCGCGCGACGCGATTCCACTGGCTGTTGACTAAGGTGGGACGCAAACATCCCACCTTGCCAGACAGGATATGCACGGCCGG
>NW_021822786.1:22306-29806 GCF_901001165.1 Salmo trutta | reverse complement strand
GCATCGAAAGCAAATTTGAGAAAACCAAAGAAATGCAACATCAGAAACAAAAAACAAAATGTTTCTGATAAATGGTTTGATAATGAATGTAAAACAATTAGAAAACAGCTAAGACATATGTCAAACGAAAAACATAAGCAGCAAAACCACCCAGAGCTACAATATGAATACTTTGAAACTCTGAAACAGTATAAACAAACACTGAAACGCAAGAAATTGAATTATGCCAACAAGACACTTGATGAAATTGAAAACGCAATTGACCAAAATCAGTTCTGGGACATGTGGAACAATTTAAGCACAACAAAGCCACAAGAATTAGCCATACAAGATGCAGGAATTTGGAAAACGTATTTTGATAATCTATACAAAAACATCCCACAAAAAGACTTACAACAGAACCAATTAGAAATTAAAGAAAAATTGAACATCCTTGAATCAGTCATTAAAAACTACCAAAATCCATTAGATTACCCAATAACCCAACAAGAACTAAATGAAAAGCTCAAATCTATTAAATCAAAGAAGGCTTGTGTTCTAGACAACATCAGAAATGAAATGCTGAAAAACAGCACACCTGAGTTGCAAAATGCTGTGCTTAAATTGTTCAACATGGTTTTAACTTCTGGCTGCTTCCCTGATGTCTGGAACCAGGGGCTCATCTCCCCTATCCACAAAAGTGGAGACAAATCAGACCCCAATAATTACAGGGGAATTTGCATAAACAGTATCTTGGGAAAGGTTTTCTGTAGCATTTTGAATTCAAGAATTCAAACCTTTCTTCAAGAAAAAAATGTAATAAGTAAATGTCAAATTGGCTTTCTCCCTAACCATCGCACTACTGACCATATATACACCTTACACACACTAATTAATAAACACGTCCACCAAAAAAAGGGCAAAATCTTTGCTTGCTTTATTGACTTTAAAGCATTTGATTCTATTTGGCATGAATTCTCCAAAGTGGGCTTGGTGGTAAGGTGTATGACTTAATAAAATGTATGTACACAGAAAATAAATGTGCAATAAAAATCAAAAACCAAAGAACAGAATTATTTTCACAATGTTGAGGTGTGAGACAAGGCTGCAGTTTGAGTCCAAACCTTTTCAACATATATATCAATGAATTAGCAGACATGTTGGACCATTCTCCAGGCCCAGGACTCACACTATTTGACACAGAGGTGAAATACCTGCTATATGCTGATGCCTTGGTACTTCTATCACCAACCAAAGAAGGTCTTCAACAGAACATTAATATTATAAAGCAATATTGCCATAATTGGGCCCTGGCAGTAAATTTCCAAAAAACGAAAATTATGATTTTCCAAAAGAAGACCAGATGTCAGAAACACAAATATAAATTCACCCTAAACAACACCATCATTGAACACACAAAAAATTACACCTACCTTGGTCTGACCATATCTGCATCGGGAAACTTTAATATGGCAGTGAATGCACTCAAAGAAAAAGGCCGCAATAAAAATGAAATTATTCAAAATCAACATCCCAATTAGAATTTGGACCAAAATATTTGACAGTGTAATCCTACCAATAGCTCTTTACGGAAGTGAGGTTTGGGGGCCACTCAATAAACTGGCATTAAAATGTTGGACAAACATCCAATTGAAGCCCTACATGCAGAATTCTGTCGGAAAATCCTACCAGTCCAGAGAAACACACCAACTAATGCATGTAGGGCAGAATTGGGCAGCTTTCCAGTAATAATGAAAATACAGAAAATATCATGAAAATTTGGGTTACATCTAAATTCAAGTCCAAATTCAAGTCTGCAATTTAAAGCACTCCAAACCCAAGAGCTGAGCCCAGAAATGAGCCCTCTCAGTCAGCTGGTGTTGGACCTCACCAACCAAGCTGACACCAGCACTGCTTCAAAAGAAAGAATTCAAATAAACAAAATCATGAACCAATCAAAGGACTCATATTTATAACATAGGAAAAACTAAACAAAATCCCAAAGCCGACTAAATTGCTATCTGACCCTAAACAGAGAATATGAATTGGCTGATTATCTCTACTCTGTCAGAGATACGAAGCAGAGACAGATCCTTACCAAGTACAGGCTGAGTGACCACCGATTGGCAATAGAAACCGGCAGACATAAAAAGACTTGGCTACCCAAAGAGGAGCGTGTATGTGGTCACTGCACGACAGGGGAGGTAGAGACAGAGATGCACTTTCTCCTTTACTGTGATAAATATTCCTCACAAAGAGATTCCTTATTCACAGAAATGACTACATTTATTCCAAATTTGAACTTATTAAACCCAGAGGAAAAACTAAAAATACTCATGGGCGAAGGAGCAATGGCTCCTCTTGCAGCCAAATATGTATTTGACTGCCATAGCCTGAGGGACACTGAATAATAACATCTGCATAGTAAGCAGTAACTTACTTATTATTACTATTATTGTTATTACTATTATTATTGTTGTTTATCATTCCAAATAGTAGTGGTATGGGTGGCAATGGTAATGATAACAGTTTAGTGATGGTGGTGGTGGTAATAGTGGTAATGATGATAGTAGTTGTAGTACTGATGTAATGGTGAAGATGACCGTTATTTAGTTATAAGTTAGTTATAGATTCATTTTCCATATTTATATTTTTATATTTATTACATTCTACTATTTTACTATTATTTTACTACTATTTCATTGTTATTATTTTTATATTTAAATTTTATATTATTATTTACTGCCATTTATATTATTATTTGTTATTTTATTACAATGTATATTGTATGCATTGTTGCTTTGGCAATATTGACACTATGTTTTTCATGCCAATAAAGCAGCTTGAATTTGAATTTGAATGTGAGAGAGAGAGAGAGAGACATAGAGACAGAGACACACAGAGAGAGACAGAGACAGAGAGACAGAAAGAGAGAGAGAGACAGAGAGAGACATAGAGACAGAGACAGACAGAGAGACAGAGAGAGACATAGAGAGAGAGAAAGATAGAGATCAAGAAAGAAGATAGAGACAGAGAAGTAGAGAGACAGAGAGAGAGAGACGTAAGACGAGAGGAGAGAGAGAGAAAGAGACATAGAGACAGAGACAGACAGAGAGACATAGAGACAGAGAACAGACAGAGAGACAGAGAGAGAGAGATCAAGAAGAGATAGAGACAGAGAAGTAGAGGGAGGAGCGAGAGGAGAGAGAGAAAGAGACAGACAGAGACAGAGACACAGAGAGAGAGAAAAAGGAGAGAGACATAGAGAGAGAGAAACAGAAAGAGAGAGACAGAGAGAGAGAGACATAGAAAGAGAGACAGAGAGAGAGAGAGAGAGAGAGAAAGAGGAGGGAGCGAGAAAGAGAGAGAGAGAGAGAGAGAGAGACACACAGAGAGAGAAGAGAGAGAGAGACAGAGCGAGAGAGACAGAGAAAGACAGAGAGACAGAGACAGAGAGAGAGAGGAGAGAGAGACATAGAGACAGAGACAGAGAGAGAGAGAGAGAGAGAGACAGAGAAAGGACATAGAGACGTGACAGACAGAGAGACAGAGAGAATGAGAGAGAGAGAGAAAGATAGAGATCGAGAAAGAGATGGAGACAGAGAAGTAGAGAGACAGAGAGAGAGAGAGACGGAGAGCGAGAGAGAGACAGAGACACAGAGAGAGAGAGACAGAAAGAGAGAGGCAGAGAGAGAGAGACAGAAAGAGAGAGACAGAGAGAGACATAGAACGAGAGACAGACAGAGAGAGAGATCGAGAAAGAGACAGAGAAGTAGAGAGACAGAGAGAGAGACGGAGAGCAAGAGAGAGAGAGAGACAGAGACAGAGACAGAGACCACCAGAGAGAGAAAGAGAGAGAGGAAGACAGAGAGAAGAGAGAGAGAGAGAGCGGAGAGAGACAGAGAGAAGAGACAGGAGGACAGAGAGAGACAGAGACAGAGAGAAGTCAGAAATAGAGAGGAGAGTAGAGAGGAGAAGAGAAAGGGACTTACAGAGACAGAGAGAGAGATAGAGACAGAGACAGAAGAGAGAGAGACAAGGAGAGACATAGAGAGAGAGAGAGAGACAGAGAGAGACAAAGAGACGAGAACAGACAGAGAGACAGAAGAGAGATCATAGAGAGAGAGAACGGATAGAGATCAAGAAAGAGATAGAGACAGAGAAGTAGAAGATACAGAGAGAAGAGAGACGGGAGAGCGAGAGAGAGAGAGACAGAGACACAGAGAGAGAGAAAAAGAGAGAGAGACAGAGAGAGAGAGACAGAAAGAGAGAGAGACAGAGAGAGACATAGAAAGAGAGACAGACAGACAAAGAGAGAGCGAGAGAGAGAGCGAGAGAGAGAGAGAGACAGGGAGAGACATAGAGACAGACACACAGAGAGAGACAGAGAGAGAGACAGAGAGACAGAGAGACAGAGAGAGACAGGGAGAGACATAGAGACAGAGACAGAGAGAGAGAGACAGAGAGAGAGAGACATAGAGACAGAGACAGACAGAGAGAGACAGAGAGAGAGAGATCAAGAAAGCGATAGAGACAGAAGTAGAGAGATAGAGAGAGAGAGATGGAGAGTTTGAGTTTTAAATAATCTTTATTGGGTCTGGGAGCCCACCACACAATAAATACTCATACAAAAACACAGTTACACATCAATTAAAAACACAACTCCAATTCCTCCTCCACAGTAACTATACACAACAGCCTCTGAATACCTCATATACTCATAAACAGATCAATATTGTTGACCAGTTTATAATAGGCAAACTCAACCCTCAGTCTCGCTGCCAACATTCCCTCCAGCATTCCCACCACATCAATAACAGACCCCCTGTCCCCCGAATACTGTTTATTCGGGTCTTCCATATCGCTAATTTTGCTGCCCCTAACACAAAATTAAGCAACACAACTGCAACCCTTTCGACCTGAACCTGTACTTTGGCCCAAATATATACAGTTGGGAAGAAAAAACCTCTCCAACGTTGAGAACCAATTTGTGATCATGTTCCAATCATCCCGACCAAACCTGGGACACTGTAAAACAGATGTGCCAGAGTTTCAGACTCAGCACAAAATGGACACCCCTCCCCAACAGTAGGGTCCAGGTGTACCAGATGCATGTTAGTGGCTATAGCTCCGTGTATTATCCTCCATTGGAGGTTCAGCTGTCCTCTTATCAATAGGCAGTTTGTACAGTGATCGCCAACAGCCTTTTGGGAAGGCACCTGGACCAAGCACACCCGCCCACCTCGTCGATTTTACCCCTTCCAGGGAAGATGCATGGGACACCTTTACACATACTCTGTACATGGCCTTCTTTCCCACCTCCTTGAACTCCCCCAGCTCCGGGGTATCGAAAGAAAGCAGCATCCCCACGTCCTCCACAAATGCCCCCGCTGCAGCACCAACAATCAGTGCAGGGAACACATAAACCAGACCCTCCGTTCCACCGATCACAATTGGAAATGTCAGTCACATACTGCAGAGGAAGCACTGGCAGGGAGTCACAGACCTCAGCAACGACCTTCCTCAGTAGGCGAGATGATCGGATCCCCGCTCTTTCTCCCAGCTCCTCCAACGATCTATTCCTGTTCCGCATCAGATGACCCAGTTTAGTACACCCCCCTCCAGCTTTAATAGGAAAAGGTGCTTATCTAAGCTCAAACAGCCCGCTCTCCTCATCAATATATAAGCCTGTGTCGACCCAGCTAGAACCGTCTCTGCACAACAGCCTCTGGGCTGCTTGAAGCCGGAAAGCCATGATCCTTGAGGAAATATCCACCAAGCCTTGCCCACCCTCGTGTAGTGGCAGGTACAGGGCTGCAGCTTTTATCCAGTGTTGTCCAGACCAGAAGAAATTGGACAAGGGTCCTCTGAAGCTCTTGAATCAGACCCTTTGGTGGCTGTAAAATCATTAGTCTGTGCCACAGGGTAGAGGCAGCAAGATTATTAGCTACCAGTACCCTTCCCCTATAAGACAGCTGGGGCAGCACCCATTTCCATCTTGACAGTCTGGCACACACTTTCTCCCCTACACCCTCCCAGTTCTTTTTCTGAAAGACATCGGAGCCTAGAAAAACCCCCAAAGTCTTCATCCCATCTCTGCCCCACTGAAGCCCCCCTGGTAACCATGGAGCAGACCCCATCTGAAGCTGACCTGCCCACAGCACTTCACTCTTTCCCGAATTGACTCTAGCTGAGGAGCCCCCCTCATACACCTTTAGAGCGTTTGAGAGAACCTTAACATCCTCAGCCTCTGGAATAAAACTGTCACGTCATCTGCATATGCAGACAGTGCTATCGTGGGACCCTTCATTACCCCTGGCACAAGAAACCAGTAAGCCTCGCTCTTAAAAAACAAAGCATTGGTTCAATCGCCGACTGTATAACTGCCCTGAAATTGGCATCCTGCCTGATGCCCTTTTGGACAGGATGGGGCGCTCAAAACACCCCCCACCTTCACCATATATGAGGCCCCAGCATACAGTAAATTCATCCACGACAAAAAAACATCCCCAAACCCAAGGCTTTCATTGTTTTAAACAAGTACTGGTGGTCCACACGGTCAAAAGCCTTCTCCTGATCCAACGAAAGTAACCCACATTTACATCAGACAGTTTACAAATGTCTAAAACATCTCTTATCAGAAACAAATTGTCAACAATAGAGCGGTCAGGTAACACAGTAAGACTGGCCCTTGTGGCCAACAATCCCAGATACTCTTTCAACCTGTTTTGAGAGACATTTAGAAACAATTTTATATCTGCGCACAGCAACGCAACAGGTCTCCAATTTTTTATGAGAGCCAAATCCCCTTTTTTGGCAATAATGAAAGCACCGCACGTTGACGGATACAGGAAGAGAACCCTCATGAAAAGATTCACACATCACCTCATAAAAATCCTCTCCAATAGACCCCCAAAAGTGTTTATAAAACTCAGATGGTAAACCATCAATGCCAGGGGCTCGCTCCTGTTGAGAGGCTGCATACCTGCTGTGGACAGCTCTATGCAGTGTAATGTCAGAGTCCAATGCGACTCTCTGCTCAGGTCCCAATTGAGGAAGACCGTGTAGCAACTGTTCGTACACAGAGAGTCACAATCCTCCGCCTTATAGAGGGCAGAGTAGAAATTCCACTGCCTGTTGGGGCATTTCACTGTCATCCGTGGTCACCTTCCCATCAGGGAGACGAAGGCAGACCATCTGTTTGTGTTGTAATGTCCACTGTCCTAGTGGATAGAAGAAAGCGGTAGGAGCCTCCATATCCTTGAGGGAAGAAAAACGAGACCTAATCAAGGCATCCTTCACTCTTTCATGTAGAAACAATCTTTTTAAAAAAAATTTTAAATCTTTATTTCAACAGGGAAAACAGACTGAGACCTGGATCTCTTTTACGGCTGTGCCCTGTGTAACATGTGACATACAGTTTAGGCATACAGACAATAACATTTCAAACATACAAAACCAAAGACACAATTCAACAGAAACAATCACAGATAACATCATATTGATCCTCCATAACATTTT